>NC_140234.1:46870107-46972607 GCF_949987555.1 Borostomias antarcticus | reverse complement strand
ATTAAACGCGGCATGACCGTTCAGACTGCGGGCGCGTTGCAAAACATCAGACATGTATCTGATATAATACCACCTTTGAAAGAGACCCAGGTTGGATTTTTTTTTTTTTAATCATGTGACTTGCGCTGTTCAGACGGTCATGAAAAAATCTGGCCTGAGTCGCATGTAGGCAAAAAGATCGGATTTGGGTCACATTTCACTGCCGTGTGAACAAAGCCTATGGGATCTGAATCAAAGACTGACAGAAAATATAAACACAGTCTTGCGGTATAATTAATTTATCCCTTGAAATGGCTAAATAACGGGTTTCGTTGAGTAGTAGGGGAGAGCCGGGTCAAAAGTCGCGCGGGACAAAAGTCGCGTTCAAATTTTCTCCAGAATGACTGGACCTGCAAATATGTGGTTATACGTGCCTACACATATTACCGTGTACGAGCTCCCTTCAAATTTTGGGCGCGATCGCAGCATATTTGACAGAGATATCGATGGAAAACCACTTTTGCCCCATATAAGTAAAATCATGGTCTCATAAGCATTTTTCGATTGTAAAATTGTGTTCACTTGTTTTAGTTTGCAAACATATGCAATTTTCTTAGCATATCTACTGGCTACATGATAACATAGCTTTCAAGTTTCGTGCGAGCAAGTTGTGCCTGCAAGCCAGGGAGAAATGACAGGAGACCGTGGCGGGACAGAAGTCGCGTTGTGATGGCTTAGAACCAGAGGGGTGCGCGAGTGACATTTGGGCAGAATGAACAGGTGAAAGCTCTCGAAGAGATCTTTCTAATGCTATTGGTCAGCTTTGTGTGCAGTTTTAATGTGAAAGATACATCTTAAATGCAGTCAAGACAAATTATTTTGCCTCTTAACTTTTGTCAAACCCCCTGGTTCCAGTCAATTGGATTATAGGCTATATAGGCTACTTTCGTTTACAATAACGTTACCTTATGAACACAAATAGCTTAACCTATAGGCCTACATAAAAACAATAGCCTAAAACCATGTTTATTTACAATGTATTTTCTTTCATTGATAGCATGCCAATATATTAGGGTGAGGAAAACGATGCGCGGCCTCTTTAGTCCTGAGGCCATCAGGCAGGCAGCTCAGGAGGTCGTTGAAGGCTATATATGATTATGATAGTATGTCTAATAATACATTTGTTGAAAGTAAAGAGAATTACATGCCAAAAAAAACAGATAGGACACACTTTGCAGCAGTGCGACTTTTGCACCTCTCCTATGAGACTTCTGTCCCGCTCGGCAGGGACAAATGTCGCATTGCGCTCGGTCTGTTCTCGCCCTATTTATGTTAAGCTCTTATATCCTAGCACGAAAATTACAGTTGATAATAGTGAAGGACATGTGCAAGTTGTGTGTCATAAAATGTGGAATCTCTATCTCTATTAATTTCGGAGTAAATGGAATCAAACCAAAAAGTGCGACTTTTGACCCGGTTCTCCCCTACTCTGACATTGATGGAATCCTGCCAGGGAGTGCTGATTTTTGTCCCCTTTGTCCACCCCTCTCTCCCCAACTCACTATACTCTCCACATGGATACCAATCCCCAAGAGGAAAAGCCATCTGAACTGCCATTCCTCTTTATCCCTCAGAAGCACAGAGCAATTGTCTGGCCCTACACTGAACACCAGCCACACAGCAAAAGAGACTTGATTGTCTCCACTATTGTGCCAGAAGACCTACCTTCGATGTACAACTACACAATCAAACCTCAAATGCCACAATATCAGCTGGTCTCTTTTTTTCTCTCTCAAAAGGGCAGAATCCATCAAAGCTACATCTCTGTTGCACCACCTGTGAGCGTGTTGTACATCCATTTCATTTCCCAATACTGTTTCAAGATTCAGAGCCGGCCAATTCCCTTCACTATTGATTTTGTACCACTTATTCTTCACTTGGTTTTAAAAAACACACTCACAGAAAAGCATGTCTTGACAAATCACCCAAGTAATGCACCTGTACAATGCTGAAGTAAGATTTCACGAGCATGAAGAATGTTTATTTCTTCTTCTGTCCTAATCTCTGCAGACGCAGAAGGGAAATATCTGACAAAAAGGCCAAATAGTCGATGCTCAATGCTAGGTTGAATGGTTCAAGTTGTCCGCTGGGACCCAAAAATGTAAAGGAAACTGTTGAGGTTCTATGTTCCATCTTAGCCTTGGGCATAGTTCAACCTGCATCCTTTCTCCATATCTCCATTGGTCCTGTCCATATCTCCATTGGTCCTGTAGAACACTAACTCTTTGCGGTTGGAAGCAAGTCCTGCCTACCACTTTAACCCTGATAACCTTATCTGATTCCATCTGTCCTTCCACTCAATGAACCTCATTCACCAACAAAGTTAAACATTTATTTGGATGCCTTTCTTCTTAAACTCCACTTACACCGTTTCCAAGAAGATTCTGGCATTCACCATCGTTCTCACATGTTAGACTTCAAATCTACAGTTGGATAACATCATAGGATTGCAATACTATCATATTTGTATCATTTATAATATCTTATAATAATGGTTTTCATTATTTTACAAAGCAAGAGTGCTGTCTTTCCAATAATATCCCTGATGCGCCGGGTCCAACTGTGTGCCCTTCTCCAGATACAGTGTTAACTGAACAAGTAGGCTAATATCATCCCATGCATTTTACTGACGCTGCTAAATATGACAGGTGGAGTCCGGTCTTTAGATTTTCACGTTGACAGCTGTGTATATAGCCTACATTTTTGTAGACTGTAGGCTATTGTATATTATATTCTATCACTTTGACAATGTGCACTGTTCTGTCCTGCTATGTTTATGCACCAGGGCAAATGCCTCAAAGTACAAAGCCTACTTGGCTGAATTAAAATCAGATTTTGATTGCCCACGCTGGATTCGACCTGCAGTCCTCTGACTTGTCAATGCACCTGACATAACCCCACCTAAACCATTATGCTATCAAAAAGTTGGTGAGTCAAGGGCACAAATGACCAGTATTCATTCTGAAAAGTGACATCTGCGCATGACCCTGTAATTGCATTCCTGGGGCTAGCAGGGAGTTAACCTATGCTACTATAATTCGGGTGTACGGCCATGTGCATTCAAATTACAAAACCATGGGATTTATCATTATGAGAAGGCAGGTGTGAACTCATCCAGCAGTTTACAAACAGGTCGTGAATCAGACGGGAGCATTATGGAACTTAGGAAGATATTGGTGAATGAGGCCCACTGTTCTCTACGTATTGTCTGGGGATAGAACAATATCTTCACAACACAAAACAACATGCTGATCACCATCTTCATTTGCCCAGAAGAAGGCCAGAGGATTTGTTCCAGACATTTTTCATTTGACTTTTCTGTGGTTTCTGCGCGCACATTTCTCCAAAGTGTGGAGAAATGTAATAGTGTCACAGACACGGCATCATAAGAAGTCCCTGATTAATACCATCAATAATGAAGTGCCACATTTGACTTAATGTGATAAGTTAATATCTACAAGCACCATCAATCAGTGAAGACCTTTGTGTATCATTTGCAGTTCACATCACTCTTTTTCTATTTCATTACAGGCCGTTGCATAATGCATTATGCTGTAACTTGCATAACCATACTTATACGTATACATGTATTGCTGTCTTTCTCATTTACCAATTATTAATAACGTTTTCAAGGAAAGAAATTTTGAGAGCATGTTAAAAGTTCAAAAGACAGACAGAGAGAGAGAGAGAGGCAAATATATGTATCAAATCAGAGTAAGATAGAATGACAGAAAGAAATAACAAACTGATGAGAAGAGGTAAAGATATATCTCACCTGTAAAGAGCAACTGGTGGGTTGGCCTTGGCTGAGCAGTGGAACTTGACCAGGTTTCCTTCCAGGATAGGCTGAGGCTCCACTGATAGGTTGACAAGTGGCAAGTCTGTATGGAACCATATCAGAGACAACCAATTAGAGCAGCACACAACTTCCAACACTTCAGAGCAAGCAAGGCCTGAGGCAAGAGCAGGCATATGCTGTGTGTAATTATTTTCACAGGTGTGGGAAAAAGCCTATGCTCCCCCCTCCCCCCTCCTAACATATTCAATAGCAACATTAAAGAGGAAGCAAACACACACAATCAAAGCAAGCGGTAAAATTGTTGATAATGAGTTTCTCAGTGAATGGCGATTTGCAAATAGGAATTAATTGAAATAATGATTTGGCTGCTAAGCACTCCACTGCAATTACCATGATGGACAACCAATGAGATAACACACAATTAAAAGGGTGCTTAACATAACAAATGCATATATTGTGCTAATTTAATCAACAACAATTTAGTTCATCCTACTGTACATGTTTTTGATGTTCTCCAGCTATGTCTTTAACCTCTGAGAATTAATGTCAAACACATCCACTTATTTTCCTACCAAGAGCCGCTTCTGATGTTAGGGACGCAGGGATACAGAGGAAAGGCCTCGGAGGACTGAGAGGCTTCATCAAACGCGGGATGTTGGGAGTCACGAAACAAGAGCCTTTCTGTGGGGGGATGATCCTGCCCCCAAAACAACTGACATCTGTTTTCTAACTCCAAATGTGATTGGAGCATACTTCAGAGATATGACTAAACTGAATGAACTGACATTAGGATGAGTATCACTCAGGCGAGAACAAGTGTTTTGCTTGCTGACCCTGTAGCGCCGCATTATGTAATAATGGTGCATTATGTAATAATGTAATAAATTGTCACTTTATTCACGCCGAATTTTTTAATAATCTGCCGCATTATGTAATAACATTCTTGAACGCAATATGTAATAAACCTTTACGCATTTTGTAATAACTTGTTACATATTGCCTCAGTTATTACAGAATGTGGGTTTTGCACTTTTTTTATGAAGAAAATGTAATAATTTGGAGGAAATATCAACAGCTCACCGCTGCACGGTACAATGTGAGACACCGTAACAGGTAGGCTAGAAATAATAGGCCACAAAGGACACATTCAAGATGGCACAACAAACTGCATGTACTGTATAAGCAACAAAAAGTATTATTGTATGAATACAAGGCCAACCGTGGTGGCCTGATACCCAATGCACCAATTCCCTGATGCTCGCATAGACGGATCATGAAAAAATGGGCCCCTGGGCCTGGACGTGTAGGGGCCCCCCTCCCTACCAACTCTCCCCCCGCCCTACAGCCTCCCCCTCCCTACCAACTCTCCCCACCCCCCTACACCCTCCCCCTCCCTACCAACTCTCCCCACCCCCCTACAGCCTCCGCCTCCCTACCAAGTCTCCCCACCCCCCTACAGCCTCCACCTCCCTACCAACTCTCCCTACCTCCCTACAGCCTCCCCCCCCTCCCTACCAGCTCCCCCCACCCCCTACAGCCTCCGCCTCCATACCAACTCCTCCCACCCCCCTACAGGCTCCCCCTCCCTACCAGCTCCCCCCACCCCCCTACAGCCTCCCCCTCCCTATCAGCTCCCCCCCCTCCACACTGCCTCCCCCTCCCTACCAACACCTCCCTACAGCCTCCCCCTCCCTACCAACTCTCCCCACCCCCCTACAGCCTCCCCCTCCCTACCAGCTCCCCCTCCCTACCAGCTCCCCCCCCCCACAGCCTCCCCCTCCCTACCAACTCTCCCCACCCCCCCACAGCCTCCCCCTCCCTACCAACACCCCCCTACAGCCTCCACCTCCCTACCAGCTCCCCCCACCCCCCTACAGCCTCCACCTCCCTACCAACTCCCCCCACCCCCCTACAGCCTCCGCCGCAACACTGTTGTTCTCATCGTCATTTTATTTAAAAAACTGGAAATGCAGGGAACCTGCTGTAAAGCATCTTACTGCCTTGACTCTTTTTCTTTTCGGATCTTTCGTTTTGCTGCTCCGCTTAATATGTGACGGTGCTCTATTTTACATGGACGGTTCTTTGTCAAAATCAAACAGATTGAACCAATTGACCTTGTGACCTACATCTGTGTGATCTGTCTCGAGTTCACAAACTTTAATAGTGCCCTCTATAGACTAGTTTTATAGCCTACTCATTTATCTATGGAAAGGTAGCCTACATTCCCACCAATTTAACCCTGTTTTAAGGTTACTTATGATCATATACAATGGTTCAGATCAAAACGTTGACCAAACTAGCACTTTTGGAAAAGTCTGATAATTGATCTACCACCATTTGGCTCATACAATGGATGTGGGTGGGCACCGTGAAAAATCATTCAAAAAACATGTTAAAACATGTCTCAATTTCAAATACAAGAAACTCACCAGGGTGTTAGTTGGCGTTCTGACATATAATTCGCCTTAAAGTAAGATTCTAGTTCACCTGGAAAGGCTTTTTTAAATATTTCATATAGAACTATTTAGTCGCAGCACATACGTGTGTAAACTTCCACAAACTAGGTAGCCTAGCAACATAAACAATAACAATAGCTACCGTAAGTAGTTCCGCTTCCTGAATCCCCTCTGCGGATTCATCTACACATCTACAACGGTCGCTTCAAAATGATCAATAAAACCCTACAGGATTCATACTTTACGGTGAATTTTATGTCAGAACACCAACGGACGCCAATTACCCCCTCGGTGAGCTTCGGTGAGAAATCGAGAATTTAACATGTTTTTGAAAGATTTTTCAAGGTGCCCACCCACATCTATCGTATGACCAAAACGGTGGTAGAGCAATTCTCAGACTTTCTCAAAAGTGCTAGTTTTGTCAATGTTTTGATCTGAACCATTGTATATGATCATAAGTAACCTTAAAACAGGGCTAAACATGCATTTTCCCTTTATTACTCCTTTAACAAGTAGGCTATAGAAAATATGTACTCTAGCCCACACAAGCTTCTCTCTTTTTTTAAAAGACATGGGCCCCTATAAACTGTTTAAAATATGAATGTTTTTATATATATATATATATATATATATATATATATATATATATTTGTGTAAGGAATCTCACCCTAAATTTCTATCAGTGTCCCTGCAACAAGAAATGCAAAGGGCCCCCTGAGCTCTTGGGCCCCTGGGCCCGTTTGGTAATAGGTCTTTGGTTGCTTGTGTGTGTGTGTGATGACAGACAACAGCTATCCAAATGGCAATCACATCCAATTACGCACAGCTCTATTGGTTAATGCAGACTATTGTACATAATGATCCGGGGTTACCGGAGCATCAAGTCACGTACCACCCGTCTCAGTAACAGTTTTTTTCCACAGGCAGTTAGGCTGATGAATCACTGATGCTCCTACTTTTGCTCTATGCACTTTAATGTATCTTTGTAATGTCTTAATGTCTTATTGTCATATTTTGTAGTGTCTATAGTGTCTTAATGTCTTATTTTGTAAACGTCTCCTGTCATATTGTTGTAATGTCTTACTGTCTTATGTCTTAAGTCATGTCTTGATGTCTGAGAGTGCCGGGCACAGTGCATTTCATTGTATTTTATAATACACATGACAATAAAAGCCTTGAACTTGAACTTGGGGGTAGCTGCACACATTGGACGGGGATTAACTACTGTATCTCATACTGTATGTGCATTCAGATAAGGGATGGTTGCAGAATAATCATGGTCATGATGTTAAACTTAATTCATCTTAATTTATTTCAGATTAGAGGGATATAGCCTACGGTAAAACATTTAAAACACATGTAACCATATTACATAGAGGATACATTTTTAACTTTCCCCAATTTTACACACTAAAGGGTGCATGAAACAAAGGAAAGGGGGGAAAACAATAAGACAAACATTGCGTATTGTATTAAATTGCTAAGGACTGAAAGGTTAAAGGAGGGTGTCTCACCAGGGAAGATACCTGTAAGCAGGGAACAGTTTACAATGGCTAGAATGTCCTCAAACACATTAAAAATAATCTCGAAAAATATGGAGGATCAAGAGGGCATGTAGATGAGTTAAGTTGGGACACTACTTTGCTCAGCAGTTCTGTATCAGCCAGTGCAAAAGAGCACATATTGCTATTACATGGTGGGAAAGGGTCTGTAGCACTTTTTTTAATGAAGAAAATGTAATAATTTGGTGCATTATGTAATACACCACTAAAATGCATGCCTTTATTAGATTTGTCAGACTTTTTTCGATAATCTAAGTAGCCTATGCTGTTTTAAAAACCAGTATTCACAATATGTTACTAAAATAGATGTCATGTTTAAGCAGTTAAGCCTAAGCCATCCATATTCGCCAAGGTGTAACTTTAATAAGCCGCGTCTCTCCGTTTTATCATTAGACTAATATATTGTATATAATATTAAGGCCAATCTCCAGTCTTCCCTTTTTAAATAAAATTCTGGAAATAAATTGTGTTCACTTAAATGATGTGAAGAACATTGTATTGTCTTTGTGTATGAAATGAGCTAGATTGATTGATTGATTGATTGATTTGATTTATTTTGATTTATTTGCTGAGGGGGAAGATGTTCCCTAAAAGAAGATAAGTACAATACTAAAAACCTATAACATTAAATCTAAAAGCAAAACATACAAAAAAAACATACATCAGGATTATAACAAGATAGCCACATATCGATTAACTACTAGACTACATTTGTATATTACATACATAAACCCGGGCAGATGGAGACAGTTAATGTGTTAATGTGTGCAAGCCTGATTGGACAACAGCCATTCGCTAAGATGTACTTTGAAGGTGCTGAGTGTGGGGCGTTCTCTAAGTTCGTGAGGCAGACTATTCCAAAAATTGCTTCCCTTCACTGAGAGGATGGAGTGACCAAAGGTTGTGCGCCTAAAAGGGATTACGCAGCCCCCTCTAGCTGAGGCTCTAGTACATCTGGTGGTGGTGATTGATTGATTGATTGATTGATTGATTGATTGATTGATTGATTGATTGATTGATTGATTGATTGATTGATTGATTGATTGATTGATTGATTGATTGATTGATTGATTGAATGAATGATGTTTCTACTGAAACACTCAATTTTCAACAGAATAGGCTAGATCACAAAGCAGATCACAAAGCAGCTACAGCAGGCCTGCAAAGAAGCATCCTAGACTCTCTTAGACCCAAACTTCAACTGTACAGTTTCACTTGCCCCATTTCATATGACATCTTCTTCTGGTCCATTAGTGACAGTATGTAGCAGTATATTAGCAGTGTGAGTGTGAGGTGGGTTCCCAGTGGTTGGATGGGGTTTGTAGTAGGTACAGGCAGCAGCACATCCCATTTGGATGTAGTCCTGTCTCCATTTCATCTGTGTCCAATTACGCTAATATGGCATCCAGGGGCCTTGCTTGGATGTGGAGGGGGAATTGTGAGGGTAGTCAGAGACCGAACAGAGGCAGGCACTGCTGCAGCTCAGGCGAAACCCTCCAGTGGTGCAGTTGTAGATAGTTTGTGTGTGTGTGTGTGTGTGTGTGTGTGTGTGTGTGTGTGTGTGTGTGTGTGTGCGTGCGTGCGTGCATCAGCCTCTTTGCAAGTGTGTTTGCCCCTGTGTGTGGGCACAGAGAGAGGTGTGTGTATGTGTGTGTGGGGGGGGGGGGTTCTGCTGTTTGCCCTGTGGATGTGCAGCTGCTCTGGGTAAGCTCAGCTGCCACCGGGCCCCAGAGGGAGGGTGGTCCAGGTGCCATGTCTCCCCCTCATCTGCTCCCTGCAAGCAGCCAGCCTGAGGCTCTGCTTTTTGGGACATTACTAACCCCTCCCCCTCCCCCCTCCCTGCACCAAACACACAAGCCACACCTGTGCCAGGTCTCTCCAGGCCAATAAAGCAAGCAACAACATGATGCAGCCGGGGAGACACCAGGCCACAGCGAACAGGAACTACCTCCAAGCTGGGAGTGCCATTGCTAGCAGAAGGGTTAGGTGTGTTAGCACTAGCCGTGGCTAATTGGGCAGACAAGAGAGGTGGGCAGGGGGAGCTGCAGAGAGGCAGACTGGCAGATGTGGAGGTGGTGATGGTGGCGATAGCAATAGACCCAGGGTGGAAGCTTAGCGAATCCACAGGCCCCTGCTAGCCAGTATTAAGCTTCCGGTGAGCTTGGACTTGGTACTTTTGAACTTTTCCTATATTTGGCTGCCAATGAGATCTGAGGGTATCCAGGCTCATTACTGTTTTATTACTGATTGGACCAGGAAGTGCTTTTCAAGTCAATCAGCCTCTGATGACTGACCCCTATTGAAAGGGTGCAGCACTCGGCTGTCTACTCACTTAAGAGATCTTGTGGCACATTGCCATTACGCCTGTGAATAAGATGAGTGACTTGGCGCACTCGCTACGAGTGATCGCTCCCCTGGAGAAAAGGGCGAGGGGAAGGACGGCTGCCAAAAAGCCCGCAGAGAGCGGCTCATGGGGTGGATCTTCGATTGTCACATGGCTACCCTCTGACCCCCTGGTTCTGAAAGACAGCGACTTAATAAAGAAGTCTATTTGATGTAGAAACGCATGAGTTTCACGGCCACCTCGTTCGAGGTTTGACACGGCAGGCCATCAATATGCAAGGCCGCTAATGCCACAGTTTCATCAGCAGAGCAATAGGGGAGGGTTGCTTATGGGAGATCAGAATTGCGAGGGCTGGCGGTAAACTAGTAGGTGATAACAATAGGCAAGAACGAGAGAGAAGGACAGAGAGAGAGAAAAGACAGTGGTACGCTGACAGCTTTTGATCGGAAGTTCAAAGAAAGGAGCAGATGGCATTTTGGAACCTTCAGCCAACTTCCCTCTTTTTCCTGGAGATGGTGCCGATGTAAAAGGCTTTCTTCCCTTTCTTAAAGCTCCACTTCCATTCTCCCTGGGTCACCGTGGACAGCTGTTCTCCATGAAGATCAGCCTCCAGGAGAACCGGTCGCTTCTGAGGGATACAGGAGGCTGGCTGTTTGATGGCAGAGTTGTAGTATACTCCTGGCAATATTATGCATGATGAACGCTGTCAGCTGGCTGGCTCAGTGGATGACCTAAAGTGAGCTCATAGGAGCCAGATGACAGCAGGGCCTTGAATCTTGATTAAGACAAGCCTTCGTTTGTTTGGGCAGATATTTCAGTCAATCATTCTGTTAGCCCTGTTTTTTTAAGATAATAATAATAATAGGGCCCCTGTCACTGCAGGGCCCTTCGAATCATCCTTTACCCTCTTTTTTTCCTTCAGATTAATTTGCCAGTATCTTCTTGATTAGGAAACGGCAGAGTGAAGCAGAGTTGGGGAACAAATATAAATCCTCCTCCATCACACATCTGCATGTTATTTATTAATTAGTCTCAAAAAATGTCATTCTTTTTTTCTGCGACTGCTTGTTTGCAATGCAAACAGACTGAGAGCCTTCACCTCCTCTGTGTCCTCCCCTCTCCCTTGTGTGTGCGTGTGGAGTGAGGGGGGGTGCAACGCCTGGATCAAGATATATGTCTCCAGACAGCTGGGCGGAGGATGACTCGCTTGTTTTGGGTTTGTGGATTTGCATTTGGAATGGAGAGAGCGGTGAGGAGAATATGATACGGAGTCTCGACTGAGGCCTACATACAGTTTAAAGTCGAAAGAGGTAATTTCATTGCATGGGAAAAGTGCACTGGGCCCAAAAAAAGCCCTGCCCAAAGCCGTGGTGGTGTTGTTGAGAATATCATTATGGGATAGCCCTATCAAATAATTACAGCGGGATAATGGACTCGCTTGGACAACTGAAGTCAGCACTCTTGTCTGTGGTCCTGAATCACGCCTCTTGCATTCAGCCTCATCTCATTTGGCAACACTGAGAAGTGCCTGCTGTATGCTAAAAGGCAATTCTGCATGGAAATGTATTGTTTGACGCTGGATTAAGATTCAAGATTCCTTTATTTGTCACATGTAATGTAGGGTATACATTCACAGTGAGGTGTTGCCGCCAACACCAACATTTAGCTCAATACAGATAATTAACAAATTACGAATTTACAAGTTACAAATTTAAAAATTACACAATAAGATCCATTTCTATATGGCATCAGTATGGAAAGAAGCTCTTTCTGAGTCTCTCCGTGCTCACTATGGGAGTGCGGTATCTTTTCCCTGAACATAGCAGAGGGAACAGTCCATTCCCTAGGTGGCTGAGGTCTTTCAGGATCCTGTTGGCCTCCCCCTCCCACTGTTGGCCTCATCCTGTTGTACCCCCGAGGTACGTTCAGCTGTCCGTACCACTCTCTGTAGGGCCTTGCGATCTTGAAAGCTGCTGTTCCTGTACAAGGTCGTGATATTCCCAGTCAGGATGCTCTCGATCATGCATACAGTACTCAAGAAGTTCCGTCAAAACTGGTGGGACGCTATGAATTTCCTTAGTTGTCTGCGGTGGTACAGTCTCTGACGTGGCCATACAGTCGTGCGAGTACAGGCAGCACAGTAGTGGGGACAGAACACAGCCCTGGGAGGCTTTTGTGTTGAGGGTGAGGGAGGATGAGGTGAGGTTGCCTATCTTCACCACCTGGGGTCTGTCTGACAGGTAGTCCAGGGTCCACTTGCAAGGGCGTCGTATTGCCCAGGACTCTGAGCTTAGTGTCGAGTCTCGATGGGATTATAGTGTTGAAAGCTGAACTCTAGTCAATGAACAGCACTCTCACATAAACCAAATTCTTCCCCTTGCTCTTGTCTAGGTGAGATAGGGTGGCGTGGAGGACATGAGCTATTCTGCCCTACAAAGGCAAAAGACCTTAACTCGCCAGAGTGCAGAACTGAGAAAAATGACTTTAAAGTTTTTTTGTTGTCCAGCCAAATCTATTGTAGGTAGGATATTGAAAATTTGGCAATTATTAGTTTTTCTATGAAGTAATTTATCTACATAAAATATTTAGTTCAAACTTGACCTTTGACCCTTATTTGGAAGCTACTGTACTCTGCCTTTGCATTGCCTGTAAATAATATGGAGTCATGCCAAGGCAAAAGGCAGTAACTTCCATTTGATCAATCAATTGGTTTATGGTCACTATACAAAATCAGTATATGATAATAATGATACCATCTGCATACAATCTACTGATCATGGCACAATTAGGCTTGATGTAATATATAATATAATGTAAATGAGTATGAATTAATGTGTATTTGAAGGCATTACAAACTCGCACATCATTAGGCCCTATTTATTACATTATGATTATGACAGGGGTGCCCACACTGTCGTGGAGATCTACTCACTGGATGAATTATAATTATATATATAATTATTTAACCTATAGGTGGTAAATACTTTGTGTAAACCATTCCAGATAATGGCTGTGACCACAGCATTATGAAGATCGAAAGAAAAAAAACAGATATCAATTCATAGCGAATGTGATTGGATGTTGTTGTTTTTTTACATCACAAACGTCAACATCCGTTCGGTCAACAAACACGTTCTTGCATGTGGAGGATAACTTTTTGCAAACAATGTTAGACAATGTTGAATGCAAGGGTTACAACCAACGCAAGGATAGTGGACTCAGACTCGCGTTTTGTATTGAATTGGATTATGTCAGCAGGATAACCTGTCAGCATGTCAAGAAAGAATAATGGATTTAACGTTTTGAATGCAGCGTACTCAAAACAGCTGTGGATATAATTTGTCGGCGTTTGCAATAGATTTGATCAGGTTAAAGAAAAGGTAGGCAATGTTTATCTTTATAGGCCTAATTGTGAATCATTAGTGCTGAACATATTGCGTGCGTGCGTGTGTATGATTAGGCTAGGAGTTGTGTCTCACTCGCACTCGCGCCTGTCCTAGAAAGTGTCTCACACTGTTGGGCTATCACAGTCCGCCAAGTTTGTTTCGCTGTCGAGCTGTCAAAGGCTGACAGGAAAAAATAATAATTCATTGCTTATGATTTACGATAACTTATAGCTGGCAAGCATTGCTTCTTTCCAATGCGTTGTTTGCATTGTTCTGATCGCATATGGGAGCAGTGTTTATTCTCAAGTTATAACTAAGGTGTGTGTCAGAAATGCTTCGGTGACAGATAGACTACTATACAAATATAGAACCGTAACTTGAGCGCAGTAAACAGTAGGCTAACTCCACGTTGATGCACAGCAAAACAAAGGCAGAGCCTACCGTATCTCAAATCGAACGTTGAAGAGTGCCGAGAAGCCATGGGAAAGAACCGTAACTGAAGTTACGTTCTTCTGCCTTGGCTTCTGTAGCGCTTTTGGAAGTTAAGGTAAAGTCAACCCACTATTTTCTCGAAAAAACAACACAATTGTCTCAAGATACTTGTACACATGATAAAGTATATGCTTAATGTCCCAAAAATGACAAAAACTCATTTTCGACAAAAAATAAGTTACGGTCTTCTGGCTTTGTAGGGCAGTATTGTATCCTCTGTGAATCTGTTGGGTCTGTAAGCGAACAATAGGGAGTCTAGTATGCTGGGCAGTGAGGATCAGATGTGTTCGTTGACCAGCTTCTCAAAGAACTTCACCATGGAGGTGAGAGCGGTATTCATTGAGGCAGGGCATTGGCTTCTTAAGTACGGGGATGATGGAGGACTTCTTGAAGCATGTGAGGACAGTGGACTGGGCCAAGGACAGGTTGAATATCGCTGTGAACACAGGAGCCATTTGGTCAGCGCATGCCATAAAGACCCGCCCTGGGATACAGTCTGGTCCCGTGGCTTTCCTGGTGTTCACCTGTTTGAACACCCTTCTGACGTTGTGTTGAGGGAGAATGTGTGAAGTAATGTGTTGCTCAATGTTTAGATTACTCTCATTCATGCTGCTCCAGGACAGAGAGGGAAAAGATTTGGGAAACTGAAAGGTGACTGGAATAAAAAATGATCCAAGTGGGCATTAGGGATAAGAGGACTTTAATTACTTTAGTTGTGCCACATTGAACCAAAAAGCCAATTAGTTAACTTTGAATGAGGAGAGGCAATCATTAAAAAAAAGTAAAAATACTGGGGTGAATTTGCATTCCCTTCTGGGAGAGCCGAATAAGGTGGGATGCTTGTACCATGCCCTCAAAAGACAGGCCGTATCACCTCTTCAGGAAAGATGTAGGCAGGACTAAAAGCCGTCATCCACCTGGGACTAGTATCGACCCTTCCTTTTTTAAGAGGAGCCTGGGAACACTAGTACACTGGTAGCCCTTTTCCACCAAGAAGGAACCGGTTCGGTGCTGGTTCGCGAGCCTAATTTTGAACGGTTCCAAGCATTTCGATCAAAAATAAATGAGTTCGGGAACCCCAAAGTTGGTTCCGAACCGGGACCAACAAAAAGTAGGTTTTTCAGCGCGAACCGTGATGATATAATGACATACAACGGTCCCGCTCAAAACTCGAAAATGCAGTCCCGTTCCCTAGATAGAACCAAGGTTCCAAGAACTTGGAACCGGACCGGTTCACAAACCAGAGTTACTTTGGTGGAAAAGGGCTATGGGTGTAGCATGAGACTTGTGAGCCTGAGCACTGTCCAAGGCCAGGCAAGGCAAGTTTATTTGTATAGCACATTTCAGAAGCAAGGCAATTCAAAATGCTTTACACCAGACATTAAAAGCATCAAGACAAAGTGCAACACATAAAAGGTCATATAAAACGAAATGCAAAAAAAGGACACTCTTTTCTTTATCACATACTGAAACCTTCTCTCTCTCCACTCACTTACGTACAATGTCCTTCTGTATAGTTGCTCGCTGGCTTTTCACCAGTGCCTCAAACATCCTTTCTAAGCAAGGGATCAGCTGTCAGTGGCCTACTGTTGTGTCACTAGGCACGCCTTGCACCAAACATCCAACTTCTCCATTTCCAACATACATTTCCTTCTTTCTCTTCCTCCCTCAAGTCGTTCTACTAACAATCTCTCATATTTTTCAGAACATTTAAAACAAAATGCAGGAAAATTAAAATACAGTTTTTAAAGTTACAATGCAGTGTATGAATAAATAATTTAATAAAAAGCAGCGGCAAAAAGACAAGTCTACAGTCTTGATTTAAAAGAACTGAGAGTTGCAGCAGACCTGCAGTTTTCTGGAAGTTTGTTCCAGATATGTGGAGCATAAAAACTGAACGCTGCTTCTCCATGTTTTGTTTTAAGTCTGGGGACAGAAAGCAGGCCTGTGCCAGATGACCTGAGAGGTCTGGATGGTTCATAACGTAGCAGCAGATGAGAAATATATTTGGCCCTAAACCATTCAGTGCTTTATAAACCAACAGCAGTATTTTAAAGTCAATTCTTTGACAGGAAGCCAGTGTAAGGATCTCAGAACTGGAGTGATGTGATCCACTTTCTTGGTCTTAGTGAGGACTCGAGCAGCAGCTTTCTGAATCAGCTGCAGCTGTCTGACCGATTTTAGAGAGACCTGTAAACACACCGTTACAGTAGTCTAGTCTACTGAAGATAAACGCATGGACTTTTGGAAGTTTTTCCAGATCCTGCTGAGAAATAAATCCTTTAATCCTTGATATATTCTTCTGGTGATAGTAGGCTGACTTTGTAATTGTCTTAATGTGTCTGAGTCCATGACTACAACAAGATTGCTGGCTTCATTTGTGGTTTTTAGCATTACTGATTGGAGCTGAGTGCTGACTTTTAATCGTTCTTCTTTTGCTCCAAAGACAATTACTTCAGTTTTATTTTTGTTTAGTGGAAGAAAGTTCAGGCACATCCATTCGTTGATTTGTTCAATGCATTTACTCAGCGCTTGTATGGGATTAAAGTCCCCTGGTGATATGGTGATATAAATTTGTGTGTCGTCTGCATTGTTAAGGTAGCATATTTAGTTGTTTTCCATAATTTGAGCTACTGGGAGCATGTAAATGTTGAAGAGAAGAGGCCCCAGAATGGAGCCTTGGGGAACTCCACAGGTCATTTTTGTCTGCTCAGATTTGTAATTGCCTATAGACACAAAGTAGTCCCTGTCCTTCAAGTAGGATTCAAACCAGTCTAGCACTGTGCCAGAAATTCCCAGCCAGTTTTCCAGTCAGCCTAGTAATATGTTGTGGTCAACCGTGTCGAATGCAGTGCTGAGATCCAGTAATACTAAATTTAAATGGATGTCATTGAAGACCTTAACAAGAGCAGTCTGCTTTGGTGTGGTCAAAATCCTGATTGGAAGACATCAAAACAATTATTTAGTGCCAGTTTTTCAACAGTGCTTGTTCAGCTGTTGAAAAACTGCTTTTTCAATGATTTTACTTAAAAACGGGAGGCTAAAGCGGGAAAAACTTTTATCAGTTTCTCCAATTGACAAACGTTTTGTCTCAAATATGTATGCAGGTATTATTAATCTCACTGGTGACAAAATGCATAGGCCAAGAGTTAAGTCAAAATTGGAAGAAGAACTGAGGACTGAGGAGGAAAGACTGAGGAGTTGATGGACGACTGGTGGAAAGATGTTTTAAATGGAGTTAATTCATCTTTCATCATCATCATCATCATGTGCACGTCTTAGTTTAATCCAGTTGAAAGTGGTACACACTTCAAGTTCACTAGAGTAAGGCGAGATTAGCTGAAATATATCCTGACTCTGATCCAAAATGTGACCGCTGTGGTGAGCCCCAAGCACATCTCACACACATGTTCTGGTCTTGTCCACAACTGCAACTATTTTGGTCTTCAGTGTTTGACACTTTATCTATTGTCCTACACGTACCACAACAACCATGCCCACTGCTAGCCATATTTGGATTGCCAGCAGATCCTTTGCCAGGCACAGCCTGGCATGGGGACATAATTGCTTTTACAACACTCCTAGCTAGAAGAAAACTATTACTATGTTGGAAATCTCCAAAACCACCCTCGTTCTCAATGTGGCTGAATGATGTGATGTCTTTTCTAAGCTTGGAGAAAATAAAATTCTCTCTTAGAGGAATTACTGAGGGTTTTTTCAAGCTATGGAGCCCATTTATATTTAAATAACCTGTCAACCATTTCCCCAGACTAGGAATCACAGCTTCTACATTAGTATTGCTGTTTGGAAATGTGTATGAACTTGTTTTCTTTGCATTGTTTTAGGTCAGATAGCCCTGCATCTTATGTTATAACTATTTTATTTGCTTTGTTATTCCGACCAGTTGTCATTTTTCGCTAAATGCATTGAACGACAATATTCTTATTTGGATTTTGGAAGAAATGTCACTAGGTTATATATATTTTTATTTTCTTTCTTTCTCTCAGAACTGTGTAACTGACCTTTATTAACCTGATCTATAAGTATGCTGGTACCTGTTAATGTACTTTATTTACTTAACAACAACAACAACAACAACAACAACAAAACCTGACGAACCTCATTACCTTCAATTTATTTTTATTTATTTGTATTATTATTTTATATATCAATGTTCTGGATTGTTTATTTGTTCTTTTTATTTTTCACATGTTCTTGAGTTGCTATCGAAAAAGCTAAATTTGGTGATATGTAATTAAGTACTGACTGTATGTACACATGTTTTGATTGCACCAATAAAAAAAAGTATAAAAAAAAACAGGAGGCTTGATATGGGCCTATAATTGTTCATTTGTGAGGTGTCTAGATTATTCTTTTTTAAGAGTGACTTGACGACTGCAGTTTTCAGGTTTTGTGGGAACACACCTGAAAGAAGAGATGTGTTTACAATTTGGAGTAAATCAGAGGCCATGCAGTTAGATTTTTTTTTTTTAAAGCCTGTAGGCAGAATATCAAGGCAACAGGAGGAGGATTTTAGATATTGTATAATGTCCTCCAGGGTTTTATGGTTGATCAGATAAAATTGTGTCATGGTATTGATTTTAAGTGGACACTGGGGCAATACATATCCTGTAACTGATATGGAATGAAGGCACTGACTGCTTGTCTAATTTTCTGAATTTTGTCAGTGAAGAATGAGGCAAATTAATTGCAGGCCCTGGTGGATAGAAGTTCAGAGGCTACTGACACAGGGGGATTTGTTAGCCTATCGACAGTGGCAAACAAAGCATGTGTATTATTATTGTTTTTGGTGATGTCAGAAAAGGACTGCCGTGCATTTCTCAGCTCAAAAGTCTCTCTTTATAGATGTCATAATGAACATGGAGATATGTTTTTCGCCACCTGCATTCAACTTTTTGACACTCTCTTTTTTCTATTCTGACCAGCGTGGCATTTCTCCATGGAGCTATTTTCTTCACTTGAGACCACCTTCACCTTAGTGGGTGCAATGGTGTCAATAATATTTGTAATTTTAGCGTTGAAATGATCTACAAGCTCATTGACTGAGGACCAAGAGAGAGCGGGTGTGTACAAGAAAGCCTGAGTAAATATTTCACTGTTGTTTTCAGTGATGTACTGTTTTGTGATGACCTCTGGGGGTCAAGAGTGGAAAAAAGGGGGGGCAGAAATCTATGTTGGAAAATAAAATGCTTCAACTTAAAACCTAACCTTGCTTGTTTCATTTGTTACTTTTGTGTGTGTGTGTGTGTGTGTGTGTGTGTGTGTGTGTGTGTGCACTACCTCCAGGTGCGGTGAGCAGACATCTGTCTCTCATCAATATTTACTGCCCCCTGTCCAAGCACAATGCCCACCTGTGTGTGTGTGTGTTTGTGTGTGTGTGTGAGGGGGGGGTGGTCCTGGGCGGTGACTGGCTTTGGCAGCGGATGGGAGCGGGGATGTAGGGAGGATGAGATAGGAATATGGGGGCATGTCTACCTCTCTAACCGTGCCAAACCTCCATCATTTATTAATTCAACACCTGCTTTGCTCGTAGAAATGGAAAACAAGAGTCTCTTGGCTGGATAGCTTTTTTGAACTCATGAACAATGTAGAACGATGCAGAATGGTGTAGTGTACAGCCCCAAAGTAGATCTTTGCTCATACTCCCAAGCACTTGAACATTAGCCACCTCCAGATAATTCAAAGTGTACTGCATGAAACAATGTGTTCACCTATCACTCTTGGTTTTCCCTAGAAAGATATTTGCGACAAATGGTGCAGGAGAGTGTTTTATATACTGTCACCAAGGCAGGAAACCTTGTAATCAAATTAGTCAGCATTAGTTGTTTATGAAATTTATATTCAGTACAAATAAATCAAAAAAAAAAAATTACAGTAGGTTTCATTTATGCTGCCGTTTAATTAGAGGGTGGATCTCCATGTGAGCTGTGATGGTTGTGGAGAACAGATGCACTCTACCCGTCTATGGGCCATGGGCGAAGGGCGACAGGAGCTGGGTGGGCCGGGGGCAAGGCAGGAACTGGGTGGGAGGGATGTTGCTCTCTCAATGAGACGAGTGAGACACAAGTCAAAGCTAGACAATTACACCCTGCTGGAACTCATTCTGTTCCAATGGCATGTGAAGCGTTTCGGTTTCCGGTGCCCCAATTAATGATCATGGACGATTACTCCTCCTCCCCTGCCCCTTGCTGATTGGCTTCCATCACCGCTCGAAAGTTAGGATTGGAGCGGGGAGGGGGAGAACGCGCCCCGCTCTCCCCCGCTGCCGGTGTGCCACCACCAACTCCCCCTGTCACAGGGACACGGCTCTTCATTACGCTCAGTGACAGAAAATCATTTTGCAAACGCCGGCGCACGTCCCGTGCGCTTTGCATGACAAAAAGACTCAAGCTGACTGCGAGGGTTGCAAACGTCAACGACTGTTAATCATTTCTTCCACCCACTCCTGCGTCAACCCCACTGTCATTGTGTTGGAAGACGCCTCTTCCGGCGTACAAAATGAAAAGAATGGAGGCGTCACTCGTAATGGATCTCTAAATAGCATTTTCTGCTTTATTAGTTATACTTAATGTTGTTGAAGGGGGCTGTGAGCGATGCAAAATCCCTTTGTTCTCAAACCCTCTCTCACTGTGAATAGCTCTTGATTGAAAACGATTCTCTGACAATTGAAGCCCAATGTGTTTTACACGCTGGGCTTACTTTCCCTATTTTAGTGGGGAATTGTGCATGCTCTAGGGATGTCACGGTGTGGATTTTTTCCCACCGACTGATAGGCTAAAGCCAACACTGGTATTACCGGTAACACCGTCTAGCCTACAATACGAGAGCGCTTCCTTTAATCTTTAGTGTTAGTCCTTTGCCTTACATTGAACAGCCCTGTCGTGTAGCCACTTTGAATTAGGTGTTGTATGTCTCCACAGCTTGCCTGCAAATGCGTGATCAGAGTAAGGTAAGATAAACATTACTCGATCCTGTGCTTCTTTATGATCAAAATTTGTTTTATTGCCATGTAGTTTTTCAACATAGTCTACTTAGGAATATGCACCATGCCCGAAGGAAATTCCTAGTATGTTGAAAAACTATATGGCAAAAACAAATTCAAATTCTGATTATAAAGAAGCACAGCACTGAGTGTAATGTTTATATCCTACCTTAGTCTGATCACACATTTGCAGGCAAGCTGTGGAGGCATACAATGCCAAATTGCTATTGTTATGAACAGAACGCTTCTAGAATAGGCGAGAGAATAGGCTGCTAGAATAAGCTAGCCAGCTAGCTAATGGCAAAGGCCACTCCTCGGTGGCTAGTTTAGCTGTTAACGTTAGCTAGGCTATGCTAACGTTAGCTAGCCATGAGCTATAGCCATAGCCCCCCCCCATCCCTACTCTCTTCACGTGAATTGAAAGTGAAATTGGACTCCTTTAGACTCCGCTCTGTGCTGCGTGAGCATGCGGAGGGCCAGATCACAGACACTTTGAGTTTGAGTTTGATGAGTCGGCGCTGATATGCGAAAACTAAATAGGTAAAACTATGGTTGGTGCGGAAGACAACAGTGTGGCGGTGTTAAAGTAATGACTCAGTTAATACACGGTGTGTGCCGTAACACCGAGTAACACCGGTAACAAAATACCTTAACTTCCGAGGGGGAATGGCCAAAGTGCATTGTGTTGCCTCTGGGTATGAAATGCGCTATACAAATAAAGCTTTGATTGATTTGATTGATTGAATGTGTAGCACAGCATCACTTTTCATCATCTGCACTATGCATATTATTGAGGGGCTGAGAGTTGAGAGATTGATACTTTCAATAAACCCATGAGGGATACCAGTGGTGATAAGACTTTTTGGTACAGTTAGGAAGCTGGTGGTAGGAACAGTGGACAGGGTAGAGAGTTGAGGCCTACTTACGTTGGATGTCAATGGTGACACTTGTCTCCTTGCCATTGGGCACCGCCTTGTTGGATGCTTTACATATGATCTGCTGTCCCGTCTCAATGTTGGAGGCAGACAGGTAGAGGGTGCTCACTGTGCTTTCCCTCCTCCCGTCCCGAAGCAGAGTCTGAAAACAGAGAAAGAAGAGGTATGAGAATGTGAAGGCCCGTCAGCCAAACAAATCATACCCATTGTGGGCTGTTGCCAAATATGGCCACATCATCAATACAAGCAGATGGTCTGGAACTTCAAATGCAGCCATTCAGGAGAGCCGACCAGGAGACAACACAGACAAATAAACCCAGGAACACTCCAGCCTGCAAGTCTTGCTCCAAGGCTGATTGATCCGCCAAAAATAAATCCGTTTCTGAGCCTCTCTTTGTGTGTCAAGAGAACTGTGCTGTGGCACATAGCTTGTCATACACCACAAAGGAAATCAATCTTCTTTTCACCCTCACACTGCACAGGCCTCTCCACGCATTGTGCTGCAAGATATCTGGAAGTGCTCTGCTGCTCCAAGGACGTCTTCTGGGAGTCCCTGCTAACCAGCGTGCCACAGCTGCACAGTCACCCACTCGCAGGTGCCCTCTGACATCTCTCTACACGTACCCCCATATTATAATCATCTCTGCAAGTTCAAGGAAGGTGTCAGTGATACACACTTAAGCTGCAATAATTTCTACATATTAATAATAAGCATTGTCACAATCCAGGATATTGACAGTGTACTGAATAATAGGAATAATAATTACCTCCTCATTTCTCTCCTTTCATAAAGTTCTTAAATTTAAATGAAACCTTTCATACCATCTAATCCTACCACAAGCTGCATAATGTTGTCAAAGTTGTCAAGGAACATACCATTATGTTCTCCGAGAACCAATATGTTTCAGAGTGAGAGAGAGAGAGAGAGACTTTTAAAATATTTGTATATTTCTGCTTCCTACTGCTTCTTACATTCAGAACTGTGGGGGTGACTTCACATTCATATTTCAACTGATAATCATAACAATGCCATCATGTGTGAATGCACATACTACAATACAATTGTCTACAATACAATATTACACTATAAAAATGATGAAAGATAACATTATCCGTATTCACCTCATACCATATTCTCATAAAGCCCTTTCTGTGTCTTTTAATCACAATGGAGTTGCATATACAGTACCATGTGGTGGTCTGATTGAGACCAGCATGGAAGTCTGGCACTCACATCTAAAGCAGAACACATTAGCTGTCAGGAGTGAGATCTGTCAATATAAGATCCTTTCTGACACAATCAGGATTGTTTCTCTCCTAGCTCAGGACTTGTCTGAAGTCATTAATCTTGGATGCTGCATCACGGATTTCAACATTCAGCCACTAGCTGTCTTAAAATATCCCGAAATACAAATTGATAATTTCATATCATTGCCTGGAGCAAGTGAGGAGAATATCACATCGATGGTGTGAAAGAAATTGGAAAAGAAACTTGAACAAGAGAGAGAAGAGGGTTAGCTTGAAGGTTGTTTCTCAGGGCATACAGTAAGGTGATGAGAGGTTATAGACTAATGGCTCGCATTGAGTGCCTGAGGGCTTATGAGTGAACCAAGAGTATTCACAATAATGATGCTGAAACAAATCAATGGGTACAGTGCTTCAGCCAAACAAAATGGAACACACTCAGTTTTAACCTGGCACATACTGAAGCAATAACTCATGGAAGGGTTGTGGTACAAGTACCACCAATATAACACATGTTGTAGCCATTCTTTTTATTACGACCATGCTGTATTATGCTTCCTTTCTGTCACTATCTTGTGTTGTTATTATGTCGCTGCTGCTGGTTGAGGAGCCAGGACCCAATAATGTTACTCCCCTGTACAAAGGATATAACAATAAAGGCATCTGAATCTGAATCTGGTTGTGCTTGTGCTGCAGTCATAGACACGAGGCACAGCCAAACAATCTGGTTATGCTACATAGATAGATAGATAGATAGATAGATAGATAGATAGATAGATAGATGGATAGATGGATAGATGGATAGATAGATAGATAGATAGATAGATAGATAGATAGATAGATAGATAGATAGATAGATAGATAGACTGTCTGTCTAGACAGGTACGCTACTGCATTATAGACAGACAGTCCTCATAACAATAGGAGTAGGACACTTCAAATCCTATAGTAATTAATTTTTGTATAGGATGTGATGCACCAGTCGCTCTACGCTTATGTGTTTTATTTTCAGTGATTAGACTGACTGTTGACTGGCACAGCTTTAGGTGGTGATGGAGAAATTAGCTTAATGTATTGATGCTTTTTTGTGCGTGACTTACAGTGCCAGCGCACCTAGTATAGCGTTCGTCCGGTCATCACTCCCTCCCTCCCTCCCCTCCGTTACTGCGGACAATGTTGGCCTGCATTTCTCTGTTGGCACCACAAGAGGCAGTAGTCCCAGCACACCAAAATCAAGAAGGACACCAAAATCAACCCGCCGATCTACACTGCACAAGTAGAGTAGTGGTGAGAGCATTGGACTCCCACCCTGGAGACTGGGGTTGAAGACCCGGTGGGGATGACTTTATGGGACTATACCCCAAACCTCCACATGTTCATCCTTTCACTCCAACCTTTACCCCTTGCCTTATAGATCAGATCCTGTCCCAACCCCAACCCATATTCTAACCCCAACCCACACTAGGGACTGGAAGAAGGACACTAAAACCCACCCGCCGATCTCCACTGCACAAGTAGAGTAGTGGTGAGAGCATTGGACTCCCACCCAGGAGACGGGGGTTCCTGGTGGGGATGACTTTATGTTATCATCAGTGTAACTGCTTTAGCCACTGACCGCTACCATTAATGTTATGGGAGCTGCTGCTAGTTGTTGTGAGCCCATGAGCTAACTGGCTATTGTTATAGAATTTACATCCAAACACCTTAAACCTTTTGTTCTCTCTCTCCTTTTGTAATTCACCACCTCCCTCAACCGTTCACATAGACAGGGTGGCCTCCAGGAGGTCCACACACCTAGAATCTGTCTACACCAGAATAACCATCCTTTGTCCCCTTTGTCCCCAAGAAATTGCCGCCTTTTTCTCATGTCACATGTCTGTACTCTTGGCCACGCCTGCCATTTTCATATTACGTACAATGGATTAGCCAATCACATCCTGGAAGCGCCATACCTGTGTTTTGCTTGAATAAAAGTCAGCCCAAGATCAGGAGGCTTCACTTCTCTGGATAAACCACTCTTGTTGCGTTGTCCAGAAAGTCCTTGCGCTCGTATGTTTCCTCAATAAACCAGACTTAACCTTTTGAGCGAATCTTGGTAAATCCTTTTTGACTAGATCAGTTAAAATCCATTACACTATCCCGCTCTTATTGTGCTGGATTAGCATTGGAAGCATTGGAACTGATGTGTCCAGGTGACAAGACCTATCTTTATTTATCAAACATTACCGTCCTACCAGTCCCGCACAGAAACAAGCCAGCCAACACACATAAGCCAGGCTTGACCTGGCCTGGTTAAATGAATACACACACTCAAGTTCTGGCAACTTTTACCTGTCACCACAATGGGGGTATTGTGTATAATACAGTATAATACATGCTGAGTGTTAGTCACTTGATGAGCTTTATTATAGAAAAAAATAACCTCTAATTATACAGACAATTTTGCCAAGATGAAGGTTGAGAAGAAAATTTAATTGAAAGACAGATAAGGCAACTGCTTTGAACGTCTGTAGGGGAGTGAAAAAAATGTGGGGAAACTTACAGTATCTGCTGAGGGAGTGATGATAAGCATAAGTCCTTTTAGTGCCATGCATTTGAATGCTTCAGCAAGTGAAGGCATCATTCCCCGGTTCTTGCTGTTTCTATGCTGACACTGACACCTCTTATACAGCCATTCTCATCAACACGGCCGGCGTATGAGAGGCTGAGAAATGTGATTTGGGAGCAGACATGTTTTGCAAACTCAGAAATGTCTATCATGCTCTCCCTGTTCCCATATATAAATAAGTACTGTATGCAACTATATTCAGCATTCAACACTTCTCCAAGTCCTTTACCCTGTATTCCTTTCCTCTGACATTAAATCCATCTTACCAGGCCTTCCACACTCCACACTCACTTCCATACAGTCTGACCACTTGAATGACTCTTTCATATAGTATGACCACATCAGACTTAGTATCTTCCTCCTAAGTGCTTTCCTGGCCATATAGATATGCCTTAATCACCGGTAAATGGCAGATAACTGATCAATTAAGAGACTTGGGGAGGTGATACTAGGGGTCAGAGCCATCTTTGAGCGAGTAGTGGAGGAAGAAGCCATCAGGAATTACCCTAGGCCTTCTCCAGCGCATCTGCTCTGCCCATTTGTCCCAATCGTCTGTGTGTTGGTGAAGCGAGTTAGGACAGCTGATTATCGTCTCAGAAACCTCATCATTCAGAACCAAAATCACCCGCTTTTAATTGAGTACATTGCTTTTTAATGGCAATGATGGAGATAGGAATGGGGGGCCGTGGCTCATCTAAGCTCCATGCCATCCATCAGCCAGGGGACAACTCCGGCTGTCCCCTTCACAGATCCTCCCGAGAGGAAGTCGAGGCAGGAAAAGCACTCGCCGCCGTCCATCAGCGAGCATCACCTCTGGCAATCGCTTTATTCACATGGCGCTCACGCCGTATCCCTGCCCAATCAATGGCATTTATCTGCTCTTTGAAAAAAAGGTGATAAAAGGACGAGATGGCGGAGAGAGAGAGAGAGAAAGAGTCGCTGCCTCCGAGTGGCTTCCGCTGTGCTCCTCTCGTTTATATGGAAATGGTATGTAGCGGTGCTCATTACACAATTAGCCCGGGGGTTTAGTGTCCCCGTGGGGACAGATGGCAGTTCCAGGATGGTGAGGAGGACTGTGCCAGACCAGCATGCGTGTGGTGGTGGTGTCAACTGTAGGGGAGAGGGCTAGCTGAAGTTGGCAGGCTATGCCGGTGAGGTTACAAGATTCAGGGACAGCTTCTCAGACAGCATTGTGGGAGGCCACCAGCCATTTTCATCATCACACCATCTGCCTGTTTGAGTTGATATGTTTGCTGGGTGAAGAGGACAGACATCTTTTAGAAGTCCCAAATAAGACCTGGATTTTCTCGGGTATTCCTTCCAATAAAATCCAAGCCAGACTGCTTGCAGATGGTCCGGTAATCGCCTGTCACAGATGGCTAGCGCTGCTAACGTGGCTATTCACTGCAAACTTTGAGGAGAACAAAAATCAGATCAAATCTGAAGACTGACACCTTACATGTCACAGTGAATCAGCAAGCATTCTTGTTATTCTTTCTGTCCTGTAACATGTGTCACCGCATCGCTCGTCAAGCTATAGCTTCCACGCACGTGCCCAAACTAGGTCCGAACACGGGTCCTCAGACTTACAAACACATGCAGCCCTCTTCACCACACCTTTATGACACACACCTCAATGCTTACCTTGGAGTACATGGCCCCGTTTAGGACCTCTCCGTTGCGAATCCAGATGATGGAGGCGGCAGGCTTGGCATTGTCAGCATGGCAGGTCAGGTTCAGGGGGTCGCCTGCCCTTAGGCTCACCACTGGACCACCATTGATTACTGGATCCTCAGGAGGAACTGCAGAGAGAAGGGAATCATGTGTTATCCATGTGTTAAAGAGGTAGAGCGATATACGTCTTGCAATGGTTTCCTGCGTGATTTGGACTGTATGTATGAGTGTATTGTGCTGTGTATATGCATGACAAATTCGTACATTTTGTATGAAAGGTCTGTATCAATATTCATTAAGAGTTTTGGCCATTATTGAATACATAGGATATAGTATGTCTTGGACAAGGCCAGGTGAATGGGATCTACTGTAAGGTTGAACTAGTCGGTTTGTTACAAAAGCTTTTGATTCGGTGCTATAGTAGTGCCTGTCAAACTCCACATTGAGAGTTTCAAACATACAATACAACACAGCCTTGTGGGGAACTGAAGGTTAGTTACAGTAGGCTTTGTCCGCCTCTTTCCTTTCAAAGATGTCAGTGGAATCTCAGGCCAAGGTACTGTAGGCCAACTTGTGTACTGCAGAGTACTGTGGGGCGGCACATAGCTCAAGAGGTAGAGCGGCTCAGGAGGTAGAGCGGCTGGCTGGGGAACGCAAGGTCCCTGGTTCGATCCCAGCTTCCAGAGTGTGATGCAGTGTCCTTGAGCAAGACACTGAACCCCTTTCACGCTCACGTGCGGCACGGTGGCACAGTACATACAGTAGTACTATCGCCTCACAGCGTAGACGGGTGTTTCTGTGTGGAGTTTGCATGTCCTCCCCGTGTCCTCCCCGTGTTCGCAAGGGTTTCCCCCATATATGAAAAACGTGCAGAAGAACAGATCGCTAACGCTGTCTGTCCCTGGCGAAGATGGACAGGAGTACTTGGTTGGCCCCCGGGCGCGTCCCCTGCACGCTGCCTACTGTCTGCTCCCGGCTGCCCTTGGGGGAAGGACGACGGGATGGGTTAAGCGCATAGAACTTTTCAGAGAAAATTTATATCTCTTAATGCATGTGTGTATGTGTTCCAAGTGTCACCCATTTCACGTGTGTAAAAAAAGAGTGTGCTGTGTGACAAATAAAGATTTGTTCTTCTGTATGTCAAGGGAAACCAACAACAGACTGAAAATAAGATACAACAATTCAGACCGGCTGTCTGTTTTGTGCTCCTCATAAAGTTCATGGGTGACAGTCACTGGATTTCAATGCCATGCTTGGAATTGCAACAGTCTCTCACAAGCTGGAGGCAGACAGATAGAGAAAGTGAAGAAAGATAACGCAATATTAGCAGCACATAGAATCCCTTAATGATAGTGATTACACTCCTCCATGTTTACCCATGTTTTTATTCAATCACCATTGAATTATTGATTGGCCTCCACGCTCATTCTAGTGCAGATCTAAGGCATAATAATAATAATAATAATAATAATAAAATGAAAGGCTGCTTGCATTGGCCTGCAATAATGCGCCGGTGTCCTCAGTTATGCCCACATGGTCGAACAGAAGTGTGTGAGAATAAATGGTGAACAAGGATACTGAAGTGTGCGTTTCAAGGGCTAAACAAGTAGAATCGTACTGTGTTATGAGGTATTGGAGTTTGAAATTTATCATTGATCCACTGGTTTTGCTAATAAATAATGCAGCCTTTATCATCACCAGGATGTATTCCCATTAAAACATCTAAAATCTGTCTTGTAATGTATAATTGTATAATCCTGACAAAGGAAGTTGAAGCTGTGTCTCTTCCTGTCCTACATCTTTGTTCATATCTTTTTGAGGCTTTGCGAGGGGTAACTGCAGTCTAAATATAACCAATGCTCACCCCCTCTCCACCCACGTCCTCTCTGCCCGGGACAAGCTATTAAAAAGGCAGGCAAAGTGTGAGATGGTGCAGCGATGTAGTACAGGAGAGAGCTGGCAGAAACCCTTTTCTCTGCCTCACCAGTTCAACCCGACCACTAAGCTTTGTGACCCACCTCTCCAGACGACTCGTCAACACCTTGCAGCAGATATCTCTGACAATAGCTCTGCATAGTGGGGAATTCTGATTAGACCTTTTACCTTCATTAAAATGCAAAAGATTGTGGATTGTGTTAAAGGTCAGCATTCCCAGATCAGACGACTGGGTTTTGCTGATCCAGGCAAACAAAAGCAAGACATTGTATTGAAATCGCATGAGTTTATCTTAAGAATGGAACTACAGTATGTTTATGAGATTGAGAGCCTATGAGAACGTACAGATAGGTGAGGTGACCTGCAAATTTAGCCTACCAACCCGCTATGTTTTTTATTTATTTAAATAATGACAAAAAAGACTGAATCTCCGGAGGAGTGATGGAGTGATGAACATGGATTGTCGAGAGCCAATGTTATTGGCTTGCTGTCAGTGCTCAGTCAGTGCTGCTAAACCATTAATTAAGTGTCAGGAATATGAGCCATGTAAAGCTCGCCTCTTCTGATGGGGCAAATTTAATGGAAAAACTCCAGTTAGGCCATCTGTCGAAGAGTCAGACAGTATCTGACTGACGACAGCATAGACATGCATATAAATACCAAGTAAGTGCCGTATGAGTCAGCCTGGTATTGGCTGCTGGCACTCCAGTGACAATACAGTATCTTCACATCAAGAACATTCATCTTTGAAACACTTTATTATGTATATTTATGCGTTAACATCCTCTACAGGGTTAACAACCGTGTAGTTTATGGGTCAGCTACAACCAAGTAAGTGTATAGTGCGATGACAGAAGCTTTTCGAGACTCTTTCAAAGCCTACACAAAGCTTGCTCTTGACCCTTTCCCTCATTGCAATAGGGCTATTATTAATTGCCGCCTTTAAATCAGCCATAAGCTCCCCCTCAGGGAAGAGCCCTGTGTGTGTGCCAGTGGGTGCCGAAGGTTAAGATTTTACCCGTGTGAATCTACGTATGCTGAAAGGTCCTTGGCGGTGCATAAAGAATGTCGTTATTCTCTCAGGTCGTGTTCTCTGGAGGACCACTGCCAAGGCGACAAGGTTGGATAGAACACGGACAAAGAATAGAGGAAGGTTGCACTCGGCTTCCTCCAAACACAGCAATGCTCTTCAATTCCCTTTGCGTGGATTGATGTCTTTTGACTCCAAATGAGCGTGCGTGTGTAATCTCATTAAAGGAGTAGTAAAGGCAAAATGCATGTTTAGCCCTGTTTTAAGGTTACTTATGATCATATTCAATGGTTCAGATCAAAACGTTGACAAAACTAGCACTTTTGAGAAAGTCTGATAATTGCTCTACCACCGTTTTGGTCATACAATGGATGTGGGTGGGCACCGTGAAAAATCATTCAAAAAACATGTTAAACTCAAAACTCAATTTCAATGACAAGTGCTAGTTTTGTCAACGTTTTGATCTGAACCATTGTATATGATCACAAGTAACCTTAAAACAGGGCTAAACATGCATTTTCCTTTTACTACTCCTTTACGTAAAGCGACGGGCAGGGGTGGGCTTTCTCTCCATCTAACTTTTCACATAAAACATGTTAGTTCTTAATAATTGTCATGGCTTGACTGTTGACCTTGGGCAGGTAGTTAACTTGCACTGCTTAGTCTGACATGTTGTTTCTATGGTTGGCTCTTATGGAGAACATAGCAATAGATAGCTATGGATATACATAGCAATAGATATAGCAACGGAGCAATAGCACAACATCCTACTTAGTAAATTGCCAGGACACTTAGAAAAGGAGAAATATAATTCGTATGGAGAAGGGTCATTTCGGCCCTCTCTCACTCTCCAGCCATGGCCTGGTAAAGCCACCCCCCCCAACTAACCTCGTCCCTCCAGCAAGCTGCTCTGACAGCTATACAAAGGCCAAGCCTCGAACCTCTGCCAGCCATCATCATTACAGGCCTGTTTGCAAACTCGACAGCCTCTAATGGTTCCAAATTAGCGCTTTACTGTGGCCACGCGATGGATTTCTCAACAACGGCCGGCCAACGTCTCGGATTGATCGCTCCTCTTTAATTACAGGGCTGGCACTTGCTGCAATCCTTTCTTCCTCCCCCATACTCTACTTGGTAAGGGGATAATGCAATACTGACCCCATTCTCACTTTCTCACACACACACACACACACGCACACACACACACACACACACACACACACACACACACACACACACACACACACACTGACTTTACATATTACTTGTCTTCACTTTGAAGGATTTGCTGTGGTTATAGTGCACAATTACACCCTGCTATTCAATTACACCCTGCTATTCATGAAAACGTAGAAGTTATTTACTGTACGCTGTGTCCAAAATGTCTGTTAAATTGTTATATATGCTAGTCCACAAAGTATTTCGAGATTAGAAACATAAATTCCAGTATTTTTACAGAGGCCATAGCTGGAGCTAAACGTAACCACAAGCCAATCTTTGGCATTTCATAAAGTTGACATGACCATTTTCAAGGAGTAAGACCTGGGGATGTGTTTCCATCTGTCACATTAACCCATCCTTGTGACTCTGGCAAGGAGTGTGACTGGGGGTCATTACAGAGAGCCGTGGAGTTTGATGGAATGCCCCGCCCCATCCAACGAAAGTTATGACTTGGGGGGGTGTTTCTCTTTTTTTATCCGACCAACTGCTGGTAAACATACGGAGAAGGAGGCGGCACAGAGGCAGGGGATTTCAGTGGCAAGACGGATTTATTTAGAGAGCGTGGGGTCTGGAACTATACTATGTGTATGTAATGCGGAGGCTCTGTGGTGCGATTATGTGATATATGATCAGTGTGTGTGTAAGTCCAATCCCGCGCTCGGAGGGGCTCAGAGGGGCGCAGAGGGAGACAGGCAGGCGGAAGGGGAGGCAAGGGTCCAGGGAGCTCGGAGGAAGGTTCAGGGAAGGTCCGTGGGAGGCAAGGCTGGGGTCTCAAGGGAGGCAGGGTTCTGGGGAGAAAACACTGGTGAGCCAAAAATGCAGAGCAGGAATCTAAACAGGCTGATTCACAAAAGGCTAGCAGTGGTACCTAATACAGGTGACTACGTTCTGGCACTGGAACGTAGGGCACGCTGGCCTTTATGCTGGAGAGTGTTTGCAGCAGGTGCATTGATTGCAGATGCGCTTGGAGACTCAGCTGCAAGGGGCTGGGAGGAATGTGAGGAATGCGCAGGGGAATGCGCAGGGGCCGTGACACATAGTTTACCATAAAACTCTTAAGCTAAGCTGGGGTTGGGGAGGGAGGGGGTTGCTTGGTCATTCTGATAGGATTCCAGTGAGATCATTTTGTTTTAGCGCATAATCAAAGCTATTGATAAACGAGACTGAGGCGTATGGATTTGTAATTAACCGAACGGGGCCCTGCAGTAAGTCTCTCACTGACAAGGGGTGTTGGAATAAAACCTAGGGTATGAACTTGTCCCGTGGGACATTTCAATACCTCCAGCACCTCGGGGATTTGACTGGTTGATGGTGGCGCCGTGATTGGGGGGGGAAGTCTGGGGAACACTGCGGCGAGCTTGGCTCCATGGCGGCCCCCTGAGTTAATAAGAACTAAACTGAGGCTGAAGAACATTCTCCAAACAGCACCTCATCCTACAACATACTTCCTTTCTCCAGCGAGTGTAGGATTGTGTGTGTGTGTGTGTATTTGTGCGTTTGTGCATGTGTATGCACGTGAATGCGCGTGCGTGTGTGCATGTGTGTGTGTGTGTATGTGTGCATGTAGGTTTGTGTGTGTGGGTGGTGGGGGGGAGCAATTTGGAGGTGAGTGAATGAGAGAGGTCCCTCAGAAGGAGCTGGAAGATACAGGAGGGGTGTTAGAAATGAAGCAATGAAGCAGGCTGTGCTTCCACGGACGTGTCTGGCACCGCAATCGGAGCCCTGGCCTGCCTGTCTGTTTCGGCGGGAACGCTCGCGTCGACCGCCTGTCGTCGGAACCCGAGGGCTGCACGGCAGCTTGCAGAGGTTGTGATGGATAGATCACAAAAAAATAAATAAGGGAGGGAAAAATATCCAGCGTACCTGGAGAGAAGAGACATGCAGTACATGGATCACTGGCCCAAATCACAGGCCCCCCTTCAAGCGCTGTCACCATACACCTGTTTGTAAGTCGGGAGGATTCTGGAGGCAAGCGTGCGCGCACACACACACACACACACACACACACAAACACATACGGATCCAGAGATACTCACACACACACACACACACGGATCCAGAGATACTCACACACACACACACACACACACACACACATACACACACACACATAGGGATCCAGAGATACTCACACACACACACACACACACACACACACACGGATCCAGAGATACTCTCTCTCACACACACACGCACACACACACACACACTGATCCAGAGATACTCTCTCTCTCTCTCTCTCTCTCACACACACACACACACACACACACACACACACACAAACACACACACACACACAGATACACACACACATACACGGATCCAGAGATACTCACACACACACACACACACACACACACACCACACACACACACACACAGACACTCTCCAAGGTCCACACGACATTTAATTTCCACAGCTTCATGCCTGACTGATGCCTATCTGAATCCCTAGCAGACAGCGGCGACATGAGACAAGATGGGAACGAGAGGAGGAGGGGGACTCATTTGAGGTTTAGGTAGACAATGACGCCCACCCACAGAGGGCTGTGGAACAAGGAGCTGTGTGGAGAGAAGGGAGGAGGTGGAGGAGGAGTGGGGAGATGCCAGGGCTGTCAAAGTCCTGCGGAGCCGGCTCTGTCACAGCGCAGCCATGTGCAGCGCCAAAAGCTGCTCTCCGCAGATTGGGAGGGCACTGACATCAGCGCTCACCACCCCGCTTGGATGCTCACCAGGGCCGGCCCTGTCCATCTGGGGGCCCTAAGCAGGATATTGGTTTGGGGCCCCTTGGACTCCACCGGGGGAAAAAAAATAAATATTTGGATGTTTTTTAGCCAGATGGCTATGCAATGAAGTGCAAAACAACATACAGCACACAAATCAAGTGCAAAACCACTTAGATCACTTAAATTGGCCAATGGCCATGCAATGAACTATGCACAACATGCCTAAACAACTGATTCATGATTTTAGCCAAAGATGGATACCAAACACGGCTATACAGAATCAGCAGCATAGAATTTGTTATTTGTAACACACAGTAACACTTGCATACAAATATGATGCATCAGCACAATGACTTTATTCACCGTGCTTATTCACGTGGTGTTTGCATCACATGGTTGGAGGATGGAGCAGTTTCATCTTTATTAAAGAAACAAAGCAAGAATGGAGGTTCCTTTGTTCCACTGTGAGTGTCTGTGGATGTGTATTGTTGGCCTGGCCTGTCGCGGTGGATGGGGGAGCAACAGGGTGTGAGAGGGTCTCCTTATCAAGATCTGCATTCCAACCTGAGGCAGTGTCCCACAATATCAGAGAACTGTTTTGTGGTCAGTAGAACAGTCAGTAGACTGTGTCATGTCCTACACCACTACAATATGTAGTGATCCCCAATGTATTTCTATGAGATTGTGCATGCGGACGCGCAGAAAATTCCGCCCCGAGCAGAAAAATTGATTCACACCTGCGGCCTGTCCGCACGCCCGCCCGCTGCCGGTGAGAACAGCAGCATTCGTTAACATGGGGCCACGGGGAGGGGGCGGGGCTCTAAGCAGCCGTTTACTTTGCTAGTGTGGGCCGGCTCTGATGCTCACTGTTGTGAGTTTGTGTGTGTGTGTGTGTGTACGTACGTGTGTGTGTGTGTGTGTGTGTGTTGCATGTAGGAGTGGATATTCCTGTCGATATATGTGGAATCCAAAAGCAGGCTTTTAATGTATGACTGCACTAAATCTGTTCCTCTTTGGCCATCAAAAAGGCTGAACACTGCCCTCCATCTCTCATTAAAGCTTGTTTTCTGTCAATCATCAGTTTTGTCATGGGACATATTTCGAACCGAATGACGGTATATTAGAACACCTCCTCTTTCCTTCCTACATCAGAGATGCTTGGCTGGACTCAAATTGACTTTAGTGAGAGACAAATTGGTTGCATACACAGGAGGCACAAAGGCGACTTAGTCTGTGAACTGCTAAATGGGGTGTTTTGAAAATTCTGTTTGAGCCATTGCAGTTTTGGCATGCACAGTGTAGGAACATTATTCAGAAATAGATAGATATGGAGGGAGAGAGAGAGAGAGAGAGATGTGTGAATTAAATCATTTTATTCAATTAGTTGGAACAGAAGTGACAATTACTTAAAATGAAACTGATGCATCTTGGCTGATGTATTTTGAAATGCATGTATACTGTACGCACGTGTGCACACACACACACACACACACACACACACACACACACACAAACAATTATGTTGCAGAGACCCCCTGGAGCATAGGAGGCCTCACTAGACTAAACATTTATACACTAAACATCTAATAGTGGTGGTAATTTTTGCAAAGATCGACATTGTTGTTGCCCAACTCAAATAGATTTGTTGGAATGAGCGAAGTTGCACAGTAGTGCTCTTTTCTGCCTCCCTGTGAACTTTTATACAGCAACAGACTGTATTTTTATACAAAATACTATGTTATGTTGTGTGAACCGTTCTGTTGTTTGAACTTTTCAAATGATAGGCTACTATAAGATTAATGTTCTACAAGACATTGTTAGACATGTTACAAAAATTACCGAGCCACTGTGTGTTTGACTGTGTTTGTCAATGATATTTGTTGCTTATCCTTTTTTTAAGCTTGAAGTGAATGCAATGGCTACCCCATATCACTCTTTTATTGGTTTAGATAGGGCTCCATGGGGAGAGTGAGAGAGAGAGATGTTTTTGTATCTTCATACATTTAAATCATATCCTAACTGATCATGTGGGCAAAACTTCAAAATACCTTGTTTATATGTTCTGTTGCAAATCTTTGAAACGTTTTCACATGATTAATTCAATAAACCAAATCAACAGAAAGTTAACTCAGCCCAGCTCTACAGGCTCTGTGATAGGCAGATTTAGTCTGAATAGAATGTAGATGGCTTCCAGTCTCTGAGAGCTATGTTCTCGAAGGACACAATAATTGCAGAGGATTTGATGGACCCTAGGGTAAAACATAACAAAGGGCTTATCTGAAGAGACAATCAATCAGTCTGCCTGTAGAAGAAAACAGGAGGTGTAGGACCAGAGGTGGCAGCCACACCGTATTAAAGGAAGGTGGTGGGAAGCAAACTACAGTATCAGTGAGATATAACTTGATTTCCTCCTTCTTGCAGCATGCATTGATTCACACCATGACCCATCGAGCAAGGCTAGAACAGCCATATGAATAATAACTGCCAAGCATTCTTTGAAAACATTGTTATTGTCTTCTAAAAAGTTAAAAAAAATAAATAAGTGAGGTCAAGTCCAAACTCTGAATGATTGTCCTTGCTTTTCTTTGTCTGGTTCTGCTTCTAAGACACATGTATCCCCTTGGATGGGAATGTTTTGTCAGATCTGCCAGTGCATCACAATTAAAAGTTCATAATTGGAGAGCCCTCTGGACCACTGCTAGTGACAAACAAGGGTTAGTTGACTGTCAAAGAAGCTGTGATGCAGGGTGAGACCTGCTTTTCAACATTATGAATTCCATGCTTAGGCTGTTCCCATAGCAGTGTGATTTAATTTCATAATTAGCTTGACAGCAATGGAAAACTGGGGGATGCAATCTGGCTCTCCTGTTTTCGTTGAGGTTAATCTGCGGCAAAGTAAATACTTCCTAATGGGCAATTTTGAAAAAAATAAAAATAAGGTACATTAACTGTGAATACTAATGAATGAGTCAGACCTTGTGGCAGGCCGTGTTTGCATGCCTTCAGTGTTGTTTTGCATCTTGAAGTGCATCAGATTGGTAATCAGAGTGGGTTATGGGGAAAGGGGAGAAAAAAACAATAGAGATTTTTTTTAAGTGATGAGGAGAAAGAACAATGTGAGGGTTCATCAGCTGTTGAATGATGAGTTCAACTGACTCATGCTAAGACAATGAGCTCTTCACATGTCAACATAAGAGTCAAAATCAGGCGTCAGTGTGGCATCACTATCTCTCCCACTTCCTGTCAGTACACACTTTTATTGAGCTATGTTATCTTCATCAACATGTTCAAGGTACATTAAATGCAAACTGCCTCTAATGAGATTTGCCTTGTCTCTCAGGCATGTTAAAGGCCAGAGAGCATATCCTTGTGAGTTTGTGGCTCCCTTTTCCCTCCTATTTTGGACCAAGCCAAGTACACAATTGCAGTTTGGCCAGCTAGTTGGTAAGCTTATCTTAAGGCATGGGATGCAATTAGCCTCCGGGGGAAGTATGGACTGTAAGCGCTCACTCTGCACTTCATGCCTAATTCAGCAATGCTTAGACCCCTCAACCTCCAGAGGTCAGAATGGATTCCAAGACTGCACTTCACTAAGGTGCAAAGTTCAAGAACCATTTTCCATGGAGCCATTTGTTCTGTATGGAGAAAAGTTCACCATTGGTTACTTTAATGATGACCCACACTTTTCTCTCTGGTGCCTTTTCTTCCCATACCACATTTCTTCACTGGCCTCAGTTCTGTGTTCAGTCAAATAAGGGAGACCACTTCAAATTCCTGCCAATGTGAAAGCATGTACTGTAAGGCCACTGTAGAAATTGTATCCTTGGTTCAAAATGTTCCTAAAATTGGATTCTGTGTCTGCCCTCAGTAGGGTATGTTAATAATTCCAAGGACAAACTTGGAACACCATTAAGGCAGCATGAAGCACAATGGCCATGAAACTTCCCGTCCAACTAATGTTCTATAACTTTGCAAATTCAATGAAAGTTGGCATATTTTCTTTCTTTATTTCAAGGAGCCTACTTTTAAAAAAATATATAAAGAGCTCAAAATCTTTGCGCATCAAAGCTTTGAAGAAAATAGTTTCCACGTCTGGTGGAGAAGGGAGCCCGGCCAGGTATTGGATTGTTTGAAGGAGTGAGGGAGCATTTTGAGATTTATTTGACTGTCAGATCGGAGGGAAGGGGTGGCTGCTTCTCTGTGTGGACCTTCCCTGTCTCCGTGGCCCAGAGAGGCACTCTGTCAATGCTGGCAGGTAATTGACAACTTAGAGTTTGCAGTGACACTGGTCTTGCATATATTTATTGTGTTACCTTGCATGCGAGTCTGCCTGGGGCTCTTGCCAATGTATTCAGGTGTCGGGGCAGCTAGGCAGGGGATTAAACAAATATCTGTTGGCGGGGCTTATGAGGAACGATGGGAGGTGGTTTCACCCTCAACCAGCCGTGGACGAATAGAAACAAATGGGCTCCTCTGCTCATTGATGATTATTCATGTTAATGGGGGCTTGAACAGTCAGCCCCTTTCCGCTAAGTACTGTAGCAGGCATGTGCTTTGAGAGAATGAGACTGCGGATCAAGAGGGAGTGCAGGGTTGGAAACTTCAGTTCTGGGAGTAAATTAAGCACCAAAGCTCCTGCAACCGTCATGCTCAGTCGTTGCGTGAATCTACCGTCGGGCCCCGATTTATCAACTCCAACTGAGAGAGAACTCAAAATAAATGGAGTGGAAGGAAATGCAACCTAAATTATTAGTGTCTGTCCCCTTTCCCCTCTCCTCGAGGCTCTGATCAAATGACTCGGCTGCGGTGAACACTGGAGTTTGAAAGTAAATACACTTTAAATGCCTGGAGGAAGGGAAGTGGGGTATACAGCCACAGCATAGCCCCTTTGACTCTCGATAAAGAACTCGTTATTTTTCATTCATAGCCATTTGCAGAGAAGGCGTGGCAGAGGCGGAGGCAAAGACACGCGGCCGTCATTTATCTTCCCCTCCCCTCCTTTCTCAGGCTACCTCCTCCCCTACAGATCATTAGTTTCACTTTTCATTAGCGAAGATCAATATGGAGGATCAGTCGCTCGTGAAGAGGATACTCGGCTTTGCGGACCTCCCACCCTCCTCCTCACCCCACCCCCGCCATCCCCCTCATCCCTTTTCTACCCTGTTCTCTCCGGCTCTCTCATTGACTCCAGCTCTCTCCCTCCATTTCCCGTCCTCCAGTGCCGACGGGTAGAGGACACAAGTGAAGCTGGGCGGGTGGGAGGTGGTAGGAGGAGAAACAGTGATTGTACTAATGCTGCCCAATAAGGCAGAACTGGCAACGCTGAATGATAACCCAATAAAGTTTAATTAAGAACCAGTAACCTCTCAGGCTCAATAATGACGATGCCCACTGGGCGTGGAGCAGGAAATTACAGTGGGAACATTAGTGGACTTGGAAAGTTTAGCGATGCCATACTCCGATAAGGATGCTTGCATCGATATTGTAGTGTCTGCTAAGCCAAGTGATCATGCGTGCGCGTGTGGAGAGTCTTTGTGTGTGTGTGTGTGTGTGTGTGTGTGTGTGTGTGTGTGTGTGTGTGTGTGTGTGTGTGTGTGTGTGTGTGTGTGTGTATAATCCAGGCTCACCCAGAACAGTGAGGCGGGCAGGACGGGACCTCATGGCAGCCTGAATAGCTTGGCACTCGAAGACCGCGTCATCCATCAGCTCCACGCGTTGGATGCGGAGGTGGTGTTCTCCTGAACTGTGATCTCCGATCACTGTGTAACGAGGGTAGCCTGTAACACAACACAAAGCCTGTCAGAACCTAGATATGGGTGTCGGACACAAACATGGCTCAACACCCCTCAACACAAGTATAGCATGAACCACTATTTCAAGACAAGGTCCATGACAAGAGAAGCACTGCACGGGCATGATGCAATCATCTCTGAAGACTGGCAGTTTATGACATGCAACAAAACTGGTTGTCATTTTAACAGCTACCTCTTCTGGAATAAGTAGATCATGAAAAGTCCCGATTTCATTTAACAGAGATAACAATGAGCCTCATTCACCAATATCCTCCTAAGTTCCGTTCTTAAATTTCTTCCTAAGAACGTTTCTAAAGAAAGCTCCCGTCTGATTCACAACGTGGCATTCCTTGTAAATAGACGGGACAGCAGAACTGTTTTTTCACGTCAAAATGTTGCCCCCCCTACTCTCAGAGGGTAAAATCGCCTATGATTAAGACTGCTCTTCCGTGTTTGTAGATTCTGTTCTTAGTTCCCACATATGAAAAGATTGGTGAATGCCAGAATCTTCTTTGAAACGGTGTAAGTGAAGTTTAAGAAGAAATGCTTCCTAAGAAATTCTTAACTTTGTTCGTGAATGAGGCCCAATGAATTTTGAACTAAACATTTTACCAGAGGATACAAGAAGATGGTAGCATGCATTTCATTGGCGTTAAATAAAGATGACAATGCAGATGAGGGGTTTAGGGTGGGGGATCTGTGTTCAGGAGAGCGAATGGGGTTTTTATTGTAGCAGCAACAGGCCCAGCTGGAGATTGAGACGTGTTTCATTGGTGCAGTGGTTGGAGATTTATGGTTTAATAATGCAGGAAAGGAGAGGTATGGCCAGGAGACCTAACCATTTTACTGCATGACTCAAGGCTGCTGCGTTTAAAATACTTCCCTTTAACTGTTATGCATTGCAAGTGCTTCGGGTAGTGCACTCCCCGTTGGGAAGCATACACTAGGTGGGGAAAATACATATTTGATTGGGAAGCTTCATGGAATGCTTCCTTGGTTCTTGACACCGGGAGTCTCAACAAACTCGGCCACTCTTATTATTGGAGGTGTGCATTGAAATGAGAATTTTTCAGCATTTAATTCGGAAAAAGTGTACTGTATTTCTCTGCCGAGATTGGTTCTTCCACCCAGGGTCCTCCAGTAATCGGTCGCTGATGAAAGCAACTGCTACACTGAAGTGTGTGGGGGGCGGAACCAGAGCGGAACCCATACCGAGTTTAAACCATTTTCTCCATTTTGTTCTCCATTTCCTCCACCTGAAACATCTAATGAGAGACTCCTACACTTTTACTTTCACAAACCAAAGTATCTGCCAAAACCCCACTGCTGCACTTCTGTCAATAAATGGCTAAGATGTTGATATTGTCGCACCAATGAGTCAGGTGCGCATTAAAGATTTGATGGAAGATTTAAAAGGGTGGACGTTTCAACACATGCCACCCGAAATAAACATAAAACACAGGACTAGAACAGGAACTCCTTACTGTAAGTCCATGTACAGGAAACCACTATGCTCACAAGGCCAATTACCAACCATTGCTTGATTGGATCCCATTTTTAATAGACCATGAATTGGCCCTAATTTTCTTACAGACAGATGAGTTACAGCTGATTAAACCACTCCTGCATTTTATCTTCCCACAGAGCCTGTCATCCTGAGGCTGGAGGCTCCATGGTGATGTGGGGATGAGGACAAAAGAACTTCGGGGGAAAAAACATGAAAACTCTTGAGGAACATGAAGAGGTAGAGGTGAGTAGAGGAAGTAGAGAGAGAGTAGATGCAGACCGGGATCGGAGGTTTTATGAGCAGAGCTAGATCTCCTGAAAAAGACAATCTCCATCTTGCATTCATTCCACACTGTAATGCATAATTTGTGTAGCCGTGTGAGAGCCCCTAGCTGGGTTAATGGCTATAAAGGTTATATGTCTCTTTATTAGAGTCTTGATCAAACCTAACAGCTACTTACTAATAACGTTAATGACCACTGATGGAGTAGGCATTCCCTCTGCTGCATACTCTGTAGCCAGGGAGTTAGTGGCTTTGATTAAGCATTTATTCGAAGGCCTTCAGGTCTTTTCATGATGTTGAAGGAGATATGCTTGTAATAATGTCCATAATGGCAAACTAGCCTTTTATGTATAAGGCTGCTCACATACCTCTAGTGCATGGTGTTGATGATCAGTGATGAGTTGTACCGTAAGTGCAATGCACTTGTGCGGCCCACAGAATAGGACAAATGATCACTGTTGCATGATCTTGCCTTGGGTTGACTACTTTGTGTTGTATCAAGTGAGCACAAGTAGCTAACTGAGCAAAAACACACACACAAGATAAATTAATATCCCGCCAAGTTACTATTCATAAAGAAATGGTCAATCATCTCATTTTACCCTTAAGCTAATTGAACAAAATAAGGTCACATGATATGCACCACAAAATAGATTTAACAACTAATGTATTGTCTTTATGGCATTATGTATTATCATGCTATTTGTTAGACAAGCAATCATATCATATAAAAGAAGCCCAGCGTCATAGACTGGGAAGTGCTATATGTCGACATGCATCCCCATTGATCTTAGTGAATCTTAAAGACAACGTGCGTTACCCAAAGCAAACAAATGTAAAATAGCCCCATTAGGGGCAATGAATCCATCAGGACAGAAATGGATTCGTCTTTCTTGCTGGATCAATGGTGGGGGAGGGGGGGGGGGGGGTCTGGGTATGGATGGGGGCAGGCCATTGTGATTCATGGTATTCAGGAGGAGCTTATGGGTCAGCTGGTGCTGGCGGACGACCAGTGCTTTTATTTGTCGGCAGGAGACGAGCTATAGGGCATCGCTGTGCCAGGTAGCTTCCGAGAATACTGAGAATTCTTTCGCTTTGCTTTTCAAATCATCCCGATTGTGTGCGCTCTCCAAAAAGGCTTCCCACGATCGGGCACCGTGTGTGTGTCTCCATGGTCTGGGGAGATATACTGTATTCACGACGCTCATGCCCTGCTACTGCCATTCACCAGTATGGTCGGAGCTGCTTTGAGCGCCGGTGTCTCCCTTTAATTAGAATAGAATAGTGCTATACAAAGAGGGCGAGCAGGAATTCAGGGACCGATAGGAATCATTGTCTTTTGTGCTCTGCTGTACTCATGTGAATAGCAAAGATTCCTCTCATTTTAATCACTGTTCCCCTGAATTGAAACAGGCCCTGTCAGAGGCGCAATTGCCTACACAGCTCTTTCCTTTCAATAGCCGAGCAAACCTGCATTGAAATGCTGTGCTCAATATTAGACAACTCACATATATACAGCTGTTTTTCTAGTATACATACAGTAGACGAGGATATGCCATTATTCTTTATAGCCGACACTACCAAGCTCCTTTTCAATGTAGGCAGAGGCAATAAAAAGAGCAGCTGTGGCAAAAGTGGCATTCATCTCTATATGAGATATACTTGAGTCGTGTCTTCACCATTGGTTTTCAAGACATCTCTTCGTCCTGCCTAATGCGTTTCAGCCCGATTCCACCTTATAGAAGACTATGGATGGTTTGACTGGCTTGGGAGGCATCATTCAGATTCCAGCCACCCCTGTGGAAAGTGGGCCCTGGCTATGAAGTGATCCGTATGAAGAGTGGAGTGTGGCTGAGCTGTGGCAGACAAGGGCTGAAGTCAGCAAGGCAGCGTCTCCCCCATGACTGTTAAAAGGACGGTGTCACTAACGGAGACTGATTGCTTTCTTTCTCCTTCTCTCTCTCTCTCTCTCTCTCTCTCTCTTTATCTCTCTTACTCTTTCTTTTTATTTACATAATGCCCTCTCTCCTCCCTCTGTCTTTCTTGGTTTTTCTGTCTCTCAGCCCAGTTTCTCTCTATTTCCCCTCCTTGTTATCGCAAGTCCTCCCCTACTCTCTTCTCCTCCACGTCTCTTTGCTTGAGACCACTCCAAGATGATTGGGCCAATTGTTTACTGCCATACAGTACCTACTCTCCCAGGAGCCTGATAAGGACCAAGCCCTGGAATGGATTTATGGCAACGCGGCTGGCCACTGAGGTTTAATTAAAGACCACTATCGGTGACAAGGCGGCAGGCACGCTAGAGCGGTCACTGAAGGTCAGGGAGTGAGGGAGGCCCAGATCTCCATTGGAATACATATTTAAACACCCTGATCAGAAGAGGCTCGGATTTAAAAAGGCCCCTGGTTGGATTTTTCCAGCATGCCTTGAATGGCAAGTACTGCAGGAGAGTCCCTCAGTGATGGTGAAGGACAGATGTGACAGTGGCTCGGGTAGGTCTACTACACAGACCGATCTCTGCGCACACCACCTCCATACCATCGGGTCCTGCGAGCCCATTTTCAAAGACAAACAAGGACTAAATTATATTTCAATAAATGATGCAGGTAGCCTAAGCCATATGGATTTACTCACTCTAGAGGTTAGCGCTGAGAAGGTTGTACATTGCACATTTGCTCTGCTTTTAGACATACTGTAGTAATGTGTCCTTGGCTTCCTTTACTGTCTGGGCATCTGTCAGTGGAGTACTTTGTAGTTCCTGAAAAGGATATAGTGGAAACTTACACCGAATATAATGTGTGTTACCTGAGACAACCCAAGACGCTGTAGTACTATGATCTGATTCTCTATGTCTGTCTGCTGACTGGCATACAGTATCTAGGAGAGGTGGAATATGACTTTCAAGAGACAGAAAGCAGTCACAGAAGACATTTGTGAGTGACGGATAAACGACAGTTTGCAAGTAATAAAACTGGGTGCAAACAGATGGGAGAACATACATATCAGAGAGAGGAGACAGGAGTGACGTGTGGGTGATGAATGTGTTTCCCCTCACCTGATAGGTCCCTGCCAACACCCAGCGCCAGCCCATCTTTGATCCACAGGACAACGCCATGGTAACCGGGGATAGAGCACGGTAGGGTGACAGGCTGCCCCGCCACCACCACCAGGTCCTGGGGCTGCTGGGAAAACATGGCGGCGACTCCTGGAGGAAGAGAGAGAGAGATAGGAGACGCACGGTTAGATGATCCAGTGAGATCCATATACACCCCAAGACCAGCTTCAAATCCAAGTCACTCGCCAGTCTGCACATCACCACCACCTAGGAATCTAGACACAAACATTTGCATACAGTACTGTAACGCGACTATGTCTGCCAACACCTCTCCCTCACATTAACTTGAGCACACACGCGTATCACTAAGCCGGCTTTGTTATTAGCTGCGCGCCAGCGTTAACGGGAGCTCAGGTGGAAAGTGTGGTGTGACAAGTCCCCATTAGGAGATGGAGGGGGGGCAGAGAGCAGAGGAGATTCAGAGGTAGAATGGCACTTAGAGAGAGGTGACGCTGACATGCATGGATGTTGGCCTCTGATGCCTTTGATGCTACTCCTCAGCACCAACATGAACAGCAAATGACCCCCACCCCATTTCACCCACTACACACACACACACACACACACACACACACACATGGACGCACCCGCACGCACACATGCATGCACACACACGCACATATACATGCATACACTCACACACACAAAACCCACCCTCCATCAGTGTATCCCATCACACTCCAGCTACAAAGGTGATTGGGGTAATTGGAATGCATGTGAGAGGAGAAGTGTGTGTGTGTGTGTGTGTGTGTGTGTGTGTGTGTGTGTGTGTGTGTGTGTGTGTGTGTGTATGTGTATGTGTGCATGCGTGCATGGTTGTGCGTGTGTGTGTGTGTGTGTGTGTGTGTGTGTGTGTGTGTGTGTGTGTGTGTGTGTGTGGAGGGGAAGTACAGCCTTTTATAGAGTCTGGCCTGCCATGTGGGCTGTATCTCTCTGATGTGAGATAATACGAGATAATGTACATACATAGCTTTTAGACTGGTCTGTGTCAGTGCGTTTATTTGTTCACCAGTCACACATGTACTCGAGCCCACCTCTAGGGGGTGCTTGCCACAATTCATTTTTCCTATTGTCAAGACGCTGCGTTGTACATAAATGACTATACTTGGTGTCTCAGTAAAAGAATACTTGCTGTCTCAGTAAAAGTGAGCCCATCTACTTTCTAAATCCACAGAGTGTAGTGCTTGAGGAATTTAGTAGCTCTTCTGGTCCTTTTTCTACATGTTAGGATGCTGATAGATTAGTATCAAGGTAAGGTACATTGTGAGTACAATTATCCTTAGTTATAGGCCTAGTTGTTCTACTTCATACATAAATCAGATGACTCTTGTTTAGGTAGTTCGATCATGTTAAATAGATTAGAGATAGAGTATGGTGAGGTCATACTGTATACAGTATCTTTCCAAATGTAACCGAGTTAGTCATGCCCTTTGGTGCATAATTAATTAAATTCTAGTGCATGACTCATTGACATGCCCACTACTCTGCTTCTATGGCCTCACCATCACTGAGAGAGTAGGCTACACGTGCCTGCTATTCTTACAGCACTGAATCTTCTTTGGGGGAATTCTGCTTTCAAAACCTAACCAACCCTAACCCTAATATAAGGTGTGTCTAGCTAAAATGTTTGAAATCAGTAGATCTAGCCACCGTAAGAGTAATCACTGATTTATTATTATAAAGGGTTACTGATAAACTTGGCTACTTCATTGAAACATGATTTAATGACCTTCTCATTTTGCCACTAATGAACACATTTTCTGCACCCAATCGAAACACCCTATCACAAACCAATCCTTTTCAATTTAATATATAAACACTTAACACAAATTGCAATCCATTACACTGTAGCACACATGTGGGTGTGTGTTAAGTGTATTTAAGCCATGGAGGCAGCAAGCTTTCATGGTCTTAAATGTCTGTCTGCCAACTACAGTGAGTAACTTGTACTAAAATTTCTCCTGCAGGCTGTTTGGGGGGGGGGGTGGTTCTTTTCATAGATCATGTAGTACAGTAATTACTTGATGTTGATGAAAGTCTAAGAAAACACCAGCAGTTACAGTTACATTTGTGCAACCCAATGCCTTTAATTAAACTGAAGTATGGCATTTTAAATCAGTAATAGTTCAGCCCAGCATTGGTGATGGATAGCTTGTTGACAGGGAAGGCCTGTACGTGAGCCTACATAGGCCTATTGATTTATCTCATGATCTCATGATCTCCCTATGATTTGATCTCCCTCTCCCTCTCTTCATCTGTCCTCCCTCCTTTCTCACCTGTTTCCTACTCCTCCATTATTAAATGACGCTCTAAAAACTGTCTGCCATGCCATGAATCCCTAAGTGTTTATTTGGGGCTATTCGTCTTTCACAAACTCGACAGGCTCTCCAGGCCAGTTTCCCCTAACGTGTTTTGTTTTAGTTTTAGACAACCGTTGTTCGTTCTCCGCTCCCAAATGAGAGCTTGATCTTGGCTACTCGCGGCGAGCGGAGCCAGTCAGCGCCGTCGACAGAGACAGCGAGGTTGACGGATCCCTTGACATGTGTCAGAGGCAGGCAAACACTCCGGAGGATTCTGCATGTATTCCACTCCTTATCCGCCCAGTTACAGTAGACTTGCTATTATCAACCACTTCAACCTGTGTTGTGATTTAACGTCGGAGGCGTCTGTGCACTGGGAGTGCTAATACCCACATACCTTCCACTCCCCCTCCTTCCCATTGGGTTAAAAGCCTTCCTGCCATTGGAGCAAATTAGTCAGATTAGGATGATTTTCACAGAGGTTGCCATGCTGCCATTTCCCCCTGCATTCCCTCAGTTCACCAATGATTATGATTACCGTTAATCATATAATTAAAATAATAATGAGGAAAAAACATAAATAACTTGACGTGTCAAGCGCAAATCAGCAGTTGATGTTTCACATAGGCCTAGCCTACTAGTACTGTAGATGAACATGGTTAATTCTGGTGTTATTCAAGAGAGTTTATTTTATTAGCATATTGTCTCTTTAAGCTCTGTGGTAACGTATAGTAAGAAGTGTTGGATATAACCAAAGAGAGGAAGAGGCGCCTTAACCACTTGCTAAATAGTGACACGCACACACACACACACACTTGTAGTGTAACTTGAAATTACACTAATCCATCACTACTGTACAGTAGGTGAAGTAGTGACTGGATGGCTCCCAAGCCATTGTTAGCATCCCGCATGCATTCATAACCAGCACTCAGGCTGATGAAAGAACGGTTCTTCATGACCATCAATCTATGCAGAGAGGAGCAGAGGGCCTGTTGAAGAAGCACTCCCTCTTGCAGACCCTCAAAAGCACGTGGAAGCCACAAACAGTAAATAGGTGATAGAAATACAGACAGGGAGAGAGAGATAGAGAGAAAAATCTGGGAGATGAAGAGGCACCCTCCCACAGACTAGTAAACAAGCACGACCTGGTGTGGGCCTCTTGACAAGAACAATGGAGATCTACTCCATTTATAGAAGAGGGACCTGACATGTTTCATGGCTACATACTGCACTAGATGTGATGTGTGTCTTTGTGTGTGTGTGTGTGTGTGTGTGTGTGTGTGTGTGTGTGTGTGTGTGTGTGTGTGTGTAACTTCCTTGGTGTTAGTGGTATTTTCTGTATGCTTACTGTACATCACTAGTATGTATATTATACCACCAAGATATATGTATTGTTGTTTTTTGCATATTGCATGTTAAACGACCTAACAAAATGACAGCGAAGGAATTATAATTGGGCCCCTGCAATGTTTTTTTTTTTTTTTTAAATGCGGACCTAAATAAAGAATTCAAGTGTGTGTGTGTGTGTGTGTGTGTGCGTTTGTGCGTGTGTGTGTGTGTTGTAAATGGGTGTAGAGACGGACTTCAGCATTGTCCCTGGATGCAAGTTGCGTCCCTCCGCGGCGTGCAAGACTCCAGAGATCTGCCAGCTTCACGCTCCGGCAGCGGCCCCCCCACCCCCCCTCGTCTGCCTCCTCCTCCTCCTCCTGCACCAGCTGCAGAAGCAGCACAGCACAGACGAGTGAAGACAACCAAGTGTGCCCCCATCCCCCTTGCCAGAATAAAATAAATATATAATATAAATATAAATATACAAGTATAGATAGATTAAATAATGTATAGACAGACAGATAGATAGATAGATAGATGGTTTGCCAGCAGGCTGATCGCGAGGAGGCTCAGTTGTGGGTAGAGCTATGAAGTGGCGAGATCCCTGAAACTAACACTTATAATATAGTAATAACCATATGGTATATTAATAACCTAACCTATATGGTATAGTAATAACTGTATGGTATATTAATATCCTAACCTATATGGTATATTAATAACCGTATGGTATATTAATAACGTAACCTATATGGTATAGTAATAACCATGCTAATGGAGGCGGGGGTCAGGATGTGTCTGACGAACGTGTTCGAGACAGGACCAGCTGAACAGGGAGCTGATTTGAGAGGTTACCTGTTGGTGTGTACACGTGTTGGCGTTCACTGAGGTATTGTATGGTGTGGGTTAGGCTAACTCCTTCACGGTCTGAATATTTATTTCCACTTTTCGCTTTTGCTGTGGGTATCTTATTCTTCCAGACCTGATAATCATTTCAGTGAGTTAGCACAGACACAGCTCTGTAAGTAGGGTTATTGCTCATCCATTGTTTACCAGTGCCTTTGGCTACAGTATGTCAACTGTTTCTGGAAGTAAGCAATCAGACCAATCCCAATGGGGATGAACGCGGTGACCATAAGAATCGTACTTGTACTACAATATATTGTACTGTAACAGCACTGAAAAATAAGGCCTGACACTCTCGCTCACAAGGGTGTGCGACATTAACGGGAGCATTGGTGCAGTAGTTAAACATGATGTGTTCTCAGCGTGGCTTGTAATATTTCTCTCTGACGGGTGTTCTAGTCCACCATCCACCCCTGAGAGGCGGTTTGCCTCTGTACACCGCTTCTGCACATGCTGCATTCTAATTGAGCTCCACTGGTCAGTCTAGGAGGAGGAGGCATGGGATCTTTCATTGGGAATTGAAAGGGTTTTTAGGAAGGGAATGGAAAGCTGTAAGGAGGCCTCATAATGCCTCCAAACACTTTGCCTCCCCTAATGTTTTAATTTCCCTCCAGATAATTTGTTTACCGTTGGAAGCAGTCACCGCATTTCCACGCACTTCAGAGCTATTTGCAGACGCCGCTTACTGCATTTGCACATGCCGCTAACACGCCCGCCACCCCCACCCCACACACACAATCGCTGCTCTCTCTGCCAATAAGCTGGGGTGAAATTACTATTACAGCCACAGCACAGCCTGGCCACTTGAGATGACTAATCAGAGCATCCGCGGCTGCTGTGATAGCACTCCATGTGGCGTCAACCACGAATCATAACCAGGGGCTATTATCCGTCCCTCCAGTCCCCACATTCTCAACAGGCGCAAGGTAGAGATTTGGGGTGTCGCCACAGGGGCGGCTGGTGGCTAGCTGGCATAGTTAATGTAGACTAGAGCTGTCTCGCTTCTCTGTCCTTCCTTCCTAGCTTGGCCACCCACTGGGCACGGTGCGTTGTTTTGCTGAGGGCAGCGGGTGGGAGGCGGGCATGCCCGGCATCAGTGTCTCCTGATCCGCCGATGTGGTGTGTGTGTGTGTGTGTTTGTGTGTGTGTTTACCACAGATAGCATCTGCAGAACCACAGACACCTCTAATGAGATTATGAAAGGACTGAATACATCTGTCATTATTGTGTTTCCTTCTGACATCTAAGGGAACCAAACGCCATCCGCTCTGCCCACGGGGCCCCCACTGTTCCATTTCCCTGTTGGCCCAAATATGAAAAGTACCCTACTGAGGAAAGTTAGGCGAATTATCTGGGTGCCACAACAGGCTTTTAAATGCACCTGCAGTCAGGCACTGGGAGTTATTCTAGGACATAATAATGGGTAAAGGACTCCAGCAGTTCCGCTAATTCAAGCCTAAAGATCAGAGTAAAGACAATCCCAAACCCCAAGCCGGAAGCTGTAGCCTATGTATTAGCCTATCTGAGCCTAATTGAATTCTACCTATTAGGCAAGACCTGATCGCAGGATCAATCTGATTTCTCACCTCTCGACTAGTTCTAAAGCGAATTATGTATCTACTGTTATGTATCTACTGTTCTGTCTTATCAACTATTGCATCAGTCTGGCTCAATAATCCTCCTACATTTGTATCAAGCCTTGACTGCAAACTATAGGGTGTCTTTTTAATCCCTGACCCGTTTGTTTTGAAGGCTAAACCTCAGTGAAATCTCTCGACACACAATAGTTCAGCATTTCAATGGCTTTGTTACACTCCGCTCAAATCATTTGACCTTGCCTCCCAACTTATTCAAGTGGAATGTCATGTTGGAGATTGACAGCAGATATTTACAATGCATCCCCCTCCATCTCCACACCAGTTGTCCTTCTCTCTGAGAAAGAGACGCATGCGCTTGCCCTTCATCGCCAAGCGCTGATCAGTCATACGCTAACCACAAAACTGCCCTCCTACTGAATGTGTTGGCTTGGTCTGGCACATTTGATTATCTGCAGCGCAATCGCTAATTCGACAGCCTTAAACATCTGAATCTATTAATTAAGAGCGTTTAAAGTGAAATGTTCACTTTGCCAAGTTCTTGCTTTTGTAAGGCTCTAATAATTGTTTGCTCTACTAGAAGGCTAATGCTATAGCCTCAAAACATAAATCAATCATATACGTGGTTCAACCATTTATTTATAGGCTGGAACGTGGGGACAATGAAGATTGAATGGAGAGAGGGTGACTATAATGAAGATTTGATGCATGGTGCGTTCTGATGGACATTGCCTAAGCAAAAAGGATGTGGTGGTGGAGTAATGCACCTTTTCTTCCTCTTTGATACTATCAGGAAGTGAGAATGGATGCCAAAGAGGGATACACCTTTGGTGATGGTGTATACACACCAATGAGCTCAAACACGTGCACACACACACACACACGTACGAACGCACACACACAGACACAGACACACACACACACACTTACGCACACATTTGAATATATCTGATATACTGTAGATAGATAATGCACGCATAGCTGTTGAACTTGAGACTACAAGAGGGCAAACCAAAAGTGGCAACTTGGCTGGAAAGTCTTATTACAGGTCATAATATACGGAAGGTCAATTTCAAATGAACTGGTCATTGCAATTGAATATATTCTGAATATAATACTAATGGATTTTATTTTTTTTAAGTGCATCACCACATCAGTCCCTTATTAACTCTGATTAACTCAGATTGATTTACTGCCTAATAGAGCTTAATAGACCAATTATATGGTCACTTTCCTGATGCTTGGTCCCCTAAGTCTCCTCAAACAAAAAAAACACATACACACAGAACTCTATACAGATATTGATATGAGGATATTGTTTGAATACGTGTGGCTTGGTATTGCATGGCTGGCAATTTTATGTGTATTCTATTCTCTACTGATATGCACTGTATGTCTTACTAAGTGGCATGGGAATCTTGCAATGTTCTAGGGGAGGCTGACCTACTCTCCAGATGAAGATCCAGAGGATGGACAAATGTTTTGATTGCCAGCAAAGAATAACTCACCTATATATAATATAATATATGCTAAATATTTAAAAAAGCCTTTCCAGATGAACTAGAATCGTACTTTATGACGAATTATATGTCAGAACGCCAACTAACACCTCGGTGAGTTTCTTGTCTTTGAAATTGAGTTTAACATGTTTTTGAATTATTTTTCACAGTGCCCACCCACATCCATTGTATGACCAAAACGGTGGTAGAGCAATTATCAGACTTTCTCAAAAGTGCTAGTTTTGTCAACGTTTTGATCTTAACCATTGTATATGATCATAAGTATCCTTAAACCAGGGCTAAACATGCATTTTCCCTTTACTACTCCTTTAACTTGTATTACACCTAGAGCCCACGTACCTGAAATGCACAAAGTGAGCTGTTAAAAAAAATATCCTTACAGCAATTTCTTTCACCTTTAGCTGTCCACCAAACCTACTAAGGAGTTTTGAATTCATTTTGAAAGACTGTCCATTTGCACTGAGTGGACATTGGTACAGGAACTTCAGATAATTGCCTAGAAACAACTTTGGTACACATGCATACTTTGAATAAACGTGTGGGTGGTGATTGAGTGTGGATCAGGGACTTGCACAGATAGACACGAGGTGGTGCTAGAGCACCTGCCCTTTGCCCTCTGGACAAGGCAAGTGCCCTTTTGAAAGTTTTTTTTTTTTTACAGTGTAGGCCTACTGTGTGGCCCATGGTGACATTGATCAATTCTCGATTAAAAGCGTGTAATAATAATGCCCCAAAATGCATTGTAATTTTGCCAGCCCCCCCCCCGCCCACACACACACGTGCCCACGGCACACCCGTGCCCCTCCCCTCCCTCTCTTCCTTTGTCAACGGTAAACGCAAAAAGCGGACACAAACGGAGGTGCGCTGCAGCAGCACTGCACACAGCACACACATCTCCTCCCCTGCCCTTTCCCCATCCAGAGTGCCCGAGTGATGACAGCTAACCAGCCAGGTAACACATAAACCAAACAAGTGTATTGTTTGCCCCCTAAGCCTCAGTTGCCAAACTATAACTTGCATTTATTTGTCTCTGTTGTACAGCGCCAAACAGCTGAGCCTAAATTAGCCGACTGCCCACAAGCTAGACGCTAGTCATAATCAATTAATGGATTTAACGTAATGATGACCACCACACGATGGATTTAATGTAATGATGACCACCACACAACCACTGTCGGTAGCATTTGTTGTTGGTACAGCATGTGAAGCTATCAGTATACTTAAACTGAATATTTAGTATTATGTAGTAATCTTAACCAAGTCCCCCCCCCGGTCTGTCAGCCCCCCGTCTGCCACGCAAGGCGCCCTCATTTTTCACTGAGCACCTGCCCCCCAAAATGTCTGTGCACGCCACTGGTGTGAATAATATTATTACAGTGTAATGTACCAGCATCAATGATGATTCCCAGAATTGCCAGATAATATTGTCAGTTGGAATATTCATAACATTTCTGCATGCATTCTTTCTAACAGTATTTTGTCAATAGTAACACAATTGAATCCCAAAGTCACAGCTGGAAATGTTAACAGAAGTAAATATGAATGAATGTTTCATAAAGCGCCTGTAGAATCCATTAGATGAGGGAATGCATTTTGGAATGTACAAATCCCTTTTCCTTATGCGTCCACGGGCAAAACAAATAGTTTCACACATGATCCGCCAGGCCTCCCTGTACCATGATGGCTGCAACTGTAATGGAGATTTGTCTCTAGGACTGTAAATACATGGAGCAGGGAAGATAAACATCGAAGCTGCCAGTATCTATGCCGTTGGAGCAGGACAGTTGCTAAGACACAATCAGGATGGATCGCTTCTGATCCATGATGAGTTCTAAAAATTACAAATAGCAGTGGCGATAAGCCTCAGCTCACAGACGCACTCTTTATCGTAAAGCAGAGACGCAGGAAAAAATATTTTCCATGGACAATGACATTTAAGTAGTCTAGTACCCGCTGCCAGAAACCTTTTATTAAATCTTTAAGGCCTGCATCCCTCTTGCAGTTCTCATAACAAAATCACATTCAAAGTGCTTTGAGGCTTTAAGAGGAACTATCCCTAATTCTTTGTTTCCACATTTTTCAGGATGGATGGAGGATTGACTAGTGGGAATAGACAGAAAACCTTTTGAGCCTTTGAGTGGTCAAACAAATAGTGTTTGACACACACACACACCCACAGACACATATATATAAATTAAAAAAAGCTTTATTGGCACATATATAATGTTTGGATTTCAAACGTAATACTTTGCAGTTTGTGTGATAAAAAAAAAAATAGAGTATTCGGTACGGTAACAAAGGCTCTTCACTGCCAAACCAGGAGAAGAAACTGTAGCTAGCCAACTCTATGAAGTGAAAGATAACATGGAAGAAAGTCCAAGTAAATCACACCTTGTGTGCCAGATTATGCTACCGATAGCTTGTACAAGTGCAGGACTCGTGAGCAATACTTGAAAAGTGTAAAGGCCAATCATCCTCCTCACACAAAGGCCAATCAGAGGTCAATCATCCTCCTCACACAAATTCCAATCGGATTCTCATTTACTGTCCACGAATAGCATAACTTGTTAGTGACGTTACTGGACATGTTTGCCCTTTGATGTTTTTCCTTGATTTTGTTGCGGTATTTCCAATAGGAAAGTGAGCTGCACTCACAGTACACAGAACAAAGCATAAATATATTCGCAATGGGTGGCACTCCAAGTGGTGGGCTCTGGTACTGTATATCTCATGGAACTTAATGTGGGCTTTCACAGAATCTCCAACAGACACAGGGCCCAGTTCTAAAAGCCAAGGTAACCCCAGTCCAAAGTGAACAGATAGTTAGGTTAGTGTAAACTGCTATGGAACACAGCCTTACCTCTGTGAGCGTGTGTTGATTAAAATCAAAGAAAAAATAAATATAAAGGCACCCTTGGCAACTTTTTTTTTTATTGTTTTTTTTCTCACGAGGCTTTGAGTTTTTCATAATGACCAGGAAGGAGATAAAAGAAATGCAGATGAGAAAGACATGCTACATGTACCTGACTGAACTGGAAGGGCCCCTTTTGCTTCCCAGCCACACAATAAGCCATCTCTTTGTGAACTTGCACCACTTCACCTTCTCCCCCTGCTTCTTGAACATTATTCCTGTGAGGCTTCTTTGAGCATTAGTCATAATTGCGGAGGCTTCAAGGACTTTCAAGGTTAGCACAATGACAACGTTCCTTGGACGCCGAGATCTAACGGCGGCTACGGTGATGAGTTTGCGAGGAGAAGACCTTGAAGGGCTGTATAATGGCGGGCCTTCTTTGGAGGATTGATCAGATTCATTATTCAGTGATGAGCTCTTGGACAAGACTTAACTTGAGTTACACCAGTTGATGGATGTGATGGGGAAAGAGGGCCTTCCTTCAATTGGCATGTCATACATTGAGAGGGGGAGACCCATTTTTCTATTACACTATATCACAAGGGGAAAGCTACACAGCACTACTTTCGGCCCAACCATATCTCATATTTTGTAGGCTGACAAGATAAAAGTGTACCTTGACTTTCAAGGCATTGAGCAATTCCTTCCTCTTCCCTCTATCAAGAGATCAAAGCATTGTGAAAAAAAGCCCAAAGGCATAGCTATATACTGTCACAATAGGTTAGAATCGTTTTAGCATTCACATTCATGTTTTAATAAATAGAAAAACCTTCAAGTTAACAGGATGTCATGTTATGAAATATCTGAAGTGATATTTCTTATAACTCTTCAAGCCATCGGCACAGGATTGAGAAGACAATGAACATTTGCAGCAATTTTCTGTCTGTGCTGTTTATCACTGTAAAATATTGTGCCCTTTTATCCCGTCTTGATGTGTTCCTTGCAATCGTCACACACTGCCATTCTCTATTGTCATTGTAGGCTACTGTAGTCTATGAAGGCTAGCATGTGGTTGTTGTGTAAAAGATCTTTTCAAATCAAAACAGTCTCACTAAGTTCACAAGGTTCACAAAGTTACTGAGAAAATAAAGAGATGATGACAAAGTCAGCACATTTACAGAGGGGTAATACCCAACCACTTAAACTGGAGTAGAGCAACAATTCGTCAGCTTCATTTAATTGTTATTGCAGACAGAAAATGGCGCATTGGGAAATGGGGAGTGTGTGTGATAAATGGTGTCAGCAATTAATGTAAACATTGCTGATGACAATGGAGGCTAGCGGTGCTTTAGAAACAATGTTCGTTAAGGTTACACCATTAAATCCCTCACTTTTTCAGATAAGTTTGTCCCTAGTCTCAACACCAGACCCATGAGAGTTATTTCACTGATACACTATGTAAGCTACGCTAGCTATGTTACTGCATGCTGAAGATCTCTCTATGGATCTGGGACACTTCATGCAAAAATCTGGTGCTCAAATCCTGGCAATTCATTGGAAGCGCCTGAATCCCGACTTTAACCACCTATAAATATGCCCCACCCATCTAACCTGGGCTAGCGTCTCTCATTTGCTGCTACAACCTGTCACTCTTTCCATTTCGACCTGTCAATACACTTTCAGAACACCAGCTTGGGCAACGAAGTGGCACAGACTCTATTATGTAGTATGTGGATTGCAACGATTCAATGTAATATTTGAGGATGGAGAGAGACTAGTTTGTCCACTAAGAGGTCTTCAGAGAAGGACAACATTGTGGGACTGTGGAAGTTTAAGCTGTCCACAGTTTTCTGTAGTTTCCAATTATGTCATATTCTTCAAGGTCTCTCTGGAAAACATTTGTAGCCTACTATTTTTTTGCCTGTTCACTGCAAGCGGTGGAACATTGCACTCACAGTGTTCTATGTTGTACAAAAAAAAAAATCCTGGTATATCAGACGGTAAGTTCAGTCTGCCTCTTCTTTGGCGGATTGAACAAGAGTAGACAGAGGGAGAGGGAGAAAGAGAGAGAGAGAAATGTAGCCTCAGCGACTTTGATTCTTTCGATTGATTCTTCTACTAGTACAAGTGCAAAAGTACAAAAGACTTTAAAACGCAGCCCAAGGCCACCAGTCAGCCAGCCAGAGAGTAGAGGGAGAGGGGGACAAGAAGGAGGGGGGGGGAGGTTTTCCAAGAAATCAGAGAGCTTTCCAAAATAAAACACTTTTTTTTTTTTTTTTTACTATTTTTCTGAACAACGACTTGAGCTAAAACGGCGAGCTCCACAACTAATATCTTGCTAGTGTGATAAGCTTGCTAATATTAAGACGCTCCTTGATAAATGAGCAATGGCATTTTTTTCAAGGAGAGAATATGATCTCTGATCTCTGTTAGAAAACACAAACATGTAATAGCCAGAAGAAACATTTTATCTCATGATGAGCAACATGGTGTAACAAGGTTTGTTTATCATTTTGGAGATATTACCGAATTAGAATCTGTATCACTGCGCACAAATCAAAATGATCCTCTGGCAAAGGAATACGGACTCATTAAAAAAAGATGCTTGCACCAAGCTTTCTCTCGCTCGTAAAACACTCCCCGTACGCCAGTGGAGGCATTTATTTTCCTCTATCTGTGGTTCCGCAGAGGTGGCCTCAGTTTTACCTGCTGGCCGGCGTGACATTGAGAGAGACCCCTAATCAAAACATTTGTCTTTCTTTTATCGGCGCTCAGATCTGTGAATGAGAGCTGACACCGGAGGGAGACATATTTGTCCCAATCAGGGGCCGGCGCCATGACACCGCCAGGCGAGTGCTCTGTCTCAGTGGGACACTGATGAATCCGCCACTTAGCCTTGATTTGGAGGAGCGTCTCGCCACTGCCAAAATGCCAGGTTAAATCACAACATCGACAGCACTGCCACTGCCATTACGGCCTGGCAGCCCGATCTGCCTTCACCATAATTGCTGATATAATTATCTTGTTTATTGCCAAGTAAGCTATAACCTTTTTTTTCCATATGGAACAAAACATAATTTGTGATGTGTTTGTGTGTCCTTGGTACTGTGTGTGCTTGGTTCTGTGGGCTTGTGTGTGTGTGTGTCCGTGTTTGTGTGTGTGAGTTGGGACATGACGCCATTAAAGACACCCAAACTATATCATTCTACAGTCCCTTTTATAGCTTCGCAGACATGGCATAGTGTGGCATACGATACTGTAAGTATACCATTCTGTCTCCCAGCTTTCAGTGCACATCACCAAATGGGCCACTTTACAGGGTGTCATTCTTTAAAACGGCTTGTCGCCACGCTTGTGCTGTCAGGACCAGCCAACCAGCCAAATGCAAATGCTCTTTCAATCTAACCCTGATACATTTGTCATGCCTGGCTTTCTGGCCTGTCAGTCAGAAAAATAAATAAATAAACTCCCATATGGCTGAGGGACAGAAAGAGACGGTTTCGAGTCCAACAACAGTGCCCTGATGACGGCATCATCATAATTGGGTTTGCGTGTTCCATTAGAGCGTACTTATCTTAGACCTGTTACAGGGAAGAGAGTGACTAAGGTGTCAGACTTGTGGAGAACAGGAGACCACAGGTGATGGTACAGTAGTTGAGTGTGATGGACTGTTCTTTAGTCGTACTGCGCCAGTAATGATGGACGACATCACGAGTTCACAGTCTCGATTTTAGTTAAGCACCACTGTTTCGGAGCTCTGTGTGTATTCGCCATACTGCTCACTTAGCCTAACTAGCTAATCCACTATGTGTCTGACGGCGGAATTATCTCTACAGTGTGATTATCTTGAAGGAATATCGCAATGAGTCTGAAATGTATATACAGGAACCCACGGTTACCTAGGCAACTAACAATAACATTCCTGGCGCTGTGCATCCCTGTCTTCAACACTGAGTGGGGAGTCTTTGTGTTGGGAGATGAGGAAAGCTGCTGTTAGCAAGCTGTGTGAGAGAGAAGGGTGTGATGACTGGACAGGCAAGGAAAAGGGGCTTTATCTCTGGGTGTGTGGGAGAGCACCGACATGAGATAAGGGTCCAAAGTCGGAGCGGCATTACACAACACCTTGGCTAAGAGGAACCCACTGGGGCAAGAATAAATAGTTCCATTATAATAGGGCCCTGCCTGTCAACCACGGCTGTTATTACTAACAAGCCAACCTCGTTCTTCTTTATGGGTTTGTAGAAGGAAGACTCATCAACCAGACTGTTGAAAAAGTCTCTGAAGGCAACCTTAACTTTCTCAAGATGAGTTCTAATGAGCTCTGCAGCACTAGGAGGTGCAATGGTTTTTGTGTCTGTCTAATGTGAGAAGGCCTCTGGACTCCTCCTGAAAAGGGTTGCCTAGATCCTTCATCACACAGAACAATTTCTGGACCTTGTCTCTGAAGGATTTCTGAGACTGTTAAGTCTGCTCATGTCTTGACATGCTGACATCTTCACTGTCTACTTTGACCTGAGATGCAGACTCATATTGAGAAACCACATAATTAACCTCTGGTCCAGATACCATTAATCGCCTCAGTGCAGATGGGTCCTCAGTTATTCCAATGGCACCACCATCACATGGGCTTGGTCAATGGCTAAGCCAGAAAACTCCTTGTGGGTCTTGTGGAACACAAACTTCCCCTGTTGAAATTCATTGGCCAGCTGAGGATATGTTTGTTCTATCCTTTAAAGAGACCATTTCTTTGAGATGTATGGGAAGCCATCAAGCATAGCTCATATTGTTGTTTGCAAAGAAGAACGGGTTGAGTGCAGAAAATGGTGGACAATACAAATTGAAGTTAGCCTCTCTGAAAGACCTGATCAATGAGAAAGTCACCAATTGCACTGATAACACAAGATCCCAGAATTGAAACTGCTGGAAGTTTACTATAATTTATGTTACGAGCACATTGATTGAGTCTGTCATTCAATTGTATGGTCATTGCCTGTCGTAGTTCAGACTCCGGGTTCCATCTTTTCGCACAAGAAACACTGCTGCACTCTTTGAGTACCCCTCACCACGGTCATTCTTGATGTCAGCTGCCCTTTTTCTGGCACGCTCAAGCTTGCTGTTACTGAACATCAGGCAACAGCTTTGGTGATATTTTGCATTATTCCTTGTAAGTGTTTATTCAATGCCTCCCCATCATCCAATCGGGACATGTCAAACCTGATTGGCGGCTGGTTAATTTCTTTAAGGAGTGGTACATTTGTGGTAATCATAAAATAATAATTGTTTTCAGGACAACATGCATAATGAGTTGGAGGAGATTTCAACTCTTCCTTTTTATCAGTCTGACAGAGACAACACTTTCTCCAGTCAGTTTCAGGTGCACAACTCTGTGGATTAGAAATTTACATTTTGTGTGACGGTTTAGGCCGAGGGGCTATCCTTTTACCACCTAACTGCACAGAATATCTACTCTAAGCACATTCAGGTAATTGCAGCCCCATTACCCTTGGCTCGGCTGTCCCGCACTGCCACATCCTGTCAATCCAGGTGTGGCTATATAACTACAATACTACTACTAACTAAACTACTAGTTGGTGTATATACAGGGCTAATTAGATAGCATTTGGGATACTAAATTATACTATAATTTTAGTGCGTACTACAGTTAGTAGACTACAACTACAGTGAGTAAACTACTTAGCCGACACTGAACCCAATGCTGAGTCTTACAGCAATGTCACCAGTGTGCCCTGGTTGTGCTTTGACATCAGTCTCTTGATGTCAACTAATTGACATTGATTAAAGCATACTGTAGTAATGTGGACCAAATATTGCTTAGGCTACTCTACATCCAGTTGAAACTTCATCTCTGATCTAATTACGACAGAAAACTGTGAATTTTTCAAAATGGCCACCATCTTGGAAACTAGAAGCCATATTGCATTTAATTTGTCAAACTACATACATTTTGATAACTATATCATTAAAATATGTCCAGCCATTCAAGTTCTACATTTAAAACCCTTTTTTTTTCTTTTTCTTTTTACATTTGAAGCAATGGCCATCTTGAAAAATTGTCACCATCTTGGATTTTCAGGTGGCTGAAGGGCTTTTCTGAAAAAGTAGGTCCTAGGCATTATTCATGCCAAATGTGGTGCTTATACCACAAAGTGAACGATTCTTCTGAAATATTGACTTAATCTGCTGGACTATAGGTAACCAATACCCCCCCCCCTTCCCCTCCCAAAAAAATAAAATAAATAAAAAACTGATCAAAACCTGGCTATGGACAATATAGCAGCTTAGGAGTCTTATGATTTTTAGCTATAGGGGTTTGCTTATTGGAGATGCTGCCTAGCCACTTAGACTTCCACCATCTTCACTGTCAACACATCAAGGTCAACAATGGAAATATGTCTGACACTTTATTGTGCTATCCTTTAAACTGTGATGTAATCATGTGATTGTCTTATTTCTTCATTGTCAAATAAAATTAAATAAAGTACAGCTATAGAAAGTTGACAGCTGCGAGTATGTGGTATTTAACTTGGCCCAAAAGGAAATGAAGAACATTTCCCTTTGGACGTGTTTTCGAGCTGCCACCTTGTACACAGCATCCTTTTCACGGAAATCACTCAATCAAAACTGCATTTGCATTTCAAAGCAGTGCTTTACGGCTATGGCGGGGACATAAAAATCACATCTGCCTTCAAATTAATAAATGGGATTTCAAAAGGAGTAAAAAAAAAAAAGATATAAAAGAGATAGCTCGCAGAAAACGAAGCAATTCATATTTTATGTCCTTTACAGTACATTAGCAAATGCCATAAAAGTGCACAGCTGGGCTGGATTCTGTGGGCACAGCACTGAGGGGACTTAAGGCAGTGATATAAATGAGAGGGTAATGATGGAAATGCTTTGCCAGAGACTCTGTGGGCAAATGGCCCTTGAATGCATCAGTATTAATCAGACATAGGGAGATTGAAAATGCACCTATTTATTTTTAAATTTTTCGTTTTACACATGCAGATATCTTCAAAGAGCTGTTTATCAAAAAAAACTGCACTTCAGCGAGGAAGATATACATCATGCAACTGAAGTATTCAGAGAGAGAGAGAGAAAGAGAGAGACAGTCACAATTTTGACTGACGTTGAAGGTGTTTCACTCACAAGTCAAACATCAAAGGTTTTGACTCTATACACTATAAAACATCCTTGCTCCGAAAACAGAAGCATGCTCTTTTTTTTAATCAAGAAAACCTTTTCCAACACTACAGCCAAATATTGAAGGCCTGTAGGGTCTGTTTGGGCTGGACCCAGTAGCACACGATATATCTCAATCGTCAGTCTTCAAAAAACTACAACACCTACACACTCCTCTTTGTATGCTAGCCAGAGGAGCCCCAGGGGCAACCAGAGACTAAGGAGTGTTCACAGGCCATTGTCTGTATATCAACTATCAGAAAGCACAGGCCTCTGAGGACTACTGGGAATGTGATACCAGAGCTCAGGTGAGTCTGATCCCAGGTTACCCTCCCTGTGCTCTAGGCCTCCCCTGGGGCAGGAACTACATTTCCCCTTATCCTTCCTCCACTTCCTGGTTACTGGAGTGTGAAGCCCCAGGAAAGTATTTTTGACTCTGTTCCACTTTCTTCATTGAACTTTCTGTTGCCTCTGGCGCTGCCTGGGGCCATAATTCAGCTCCCGATAGTTAAAGAGCTTTAAGATAGAAAAGAAAGGCCTGTCTCTGGATTTTACTCTTCCCCCTTCGTAATTTGATGTCTGTATTACTCCTGTCAATCTACATTTTTCATTTGAGTTAACCACAGCACATCCTTTTTGATGGCTTCCGTGAATCATCAACACACATGCATGAGTGCACTCACTCCCTCAACTAACATGTGTTCTCCTGGGAGCTCATGCACCAGCAGGCCAAGAGAGTTCACAAACTGTCTCACACAAGCTCAGCAAGTGATAATTAAGTGTGTGAAATTGGTTTAAAGTCTGTGCGACTGAGTGGGGCCCGATGATCTTCTCTCAGTAGCACTGCAGAGTCAGACAGATTTCTGATAAATGTCCGGTTCAATACTGCTCTACGTTTGCGTAATTAGAGAAAAGAAAAGGTCACGAGTGAACTGCCGAGCACCTTTGTTAGACTAGGGACGCATTTAGGAATGACTGAGCTCTAGTGAGTGTTCACTGGGAATACAGAAAGCTAGAAGCTCAAACACCTAGCGCTGAAAATATCTTAGAATATCGTTCCATCTACCTTCTTCCCTATGGAGTAATTACACTTTGTTATATCAAAATGAGTCTCCACTTAAACCCACCTAAATCTAGGATCTCTGGCTCTTCTGTACTGGCTCTTCTGTACTGAGTGGGCCTACTGGGGTGCAGTGGCTTGGGTTTGACACCCTAACTGGTGATGACAAGTTCTAAACCAATTAGAGAGCTTCACAAATGGGCGCCTATACTGTAGCTTCAGTGCCACTGCACGATCACACCTTCTAGACATGGCTAGTCACTGAACTACCATGCTTCCACACACTCACTAAGAGCATTACCCTAGGCCCAGGTTAGCTCAGGTTAAAGAGAGCTGGCCTTGCCACCGGGCATGACGCCAGCCAATGTCACCCACAAATGGGCAAATGCTGCATGGCAGCCTAACGTAGCAGTGTACCCTGGGCGGGCAGCTAATGGAGCTAATGCAGCCATGGAAAGGTCAGGTTGAGCGAGATTAGAGTGCCCTGCCCTGCGCTGACAACCCTGACCTTTTGTGGGATAATCCTCGTGGGAAGGACCTAGCAAGACACATCTCCAATATTGCTGCATTGCCAAACACCACTCACAGGCATTGTGGACTTTCGCTCACCTCAACCCAAATGGGCTTTGGCACACGGGGCGGTTCTGCCCCCTGCTCAGCGGGCCCGGCGTTGCAGCTGGGCTGAGTGAGTTGGACTGATGCCCTATCACCATCACACCTCTGACATTGCTATTGTCCTCACTGCCTACTCCAGCCTGTGGCTGGGGTAGCTGCGTAGCTTTTACTGCTAGTCAATGTGCTCATTAGCCAGATACATTATCTATGTAGCGGTTGAGGGCAGTGTAAGCCGTGCTGCAGTAGCAGGCTATGCTAAGTGTGTGTGTGTGTGTGCGTGTGCGTGTGTGTGCGTGTGTGTGTGTGTGTGTGTGTCCGTGCGAGAAAGAGAGAGCGCTAGGTAAGAAAGTGGAAGCAGAGCTGTTACTTCCGGGCCATACTGCACCCTGCAAGCTGACAGCTCTCCTCCACACCTGGCTGCAGAGGAGGAGCTGGTTCCCACTGTAATTAAAGAGCTCTCTCACTCTCTACCTCTCTCTCTCTTTCTCTCTCTCTCCCTCTCTCTCCCTCTCTCTGTCTCTCTCTATCTCTGTCTCTCGTTCAGCGCATCACTACTTCCCGCTGCCGCCCCCCCCTCTCCTTGTCCCCTTGGTGTCCCTTGTGTGACCTAGCCAGCCCGGGTCAGGGTGACGGAAGGTGTCATATTGGCACTCATCAGCCTCCAATTAACAGAGCTGACCCTTGGCCAACAGGAGCCAAGCAGCGAATGCAGCAGTCTTTCACATGTGCCATGGGTGTGAACAGGACACTAGTGTTCTTTTTTATCTCTCACACCACCATTCAAGGGAAAGTAAAGGTGATTCCTGGATGGAAAAAGTTACATGACATAACCCGAAGGACAAAAGAACACTCTACCATGGCTCAATGGCGCCCTCTGGCAACAAATGAAAGAGCGTGATTTAGCTCTTAAAAGAACACTTAAGTCAGGCCATAGTAGTGATAGACACACGTTTACAACCCTTCGAAATAAGGTAGTAAGGAACATGAGGAAGGCTAAAGCAGACTTCCTTATTAGAGTAATCAAGGAAGCAAAGGGAAATGGAAAACTGATCTGGGAAAATCTTAATAAATTAACTGAAAGAAACAATGATCAGAGAATAAAGGAACTTTAACTCAAAGTGAATGGATCCTTAACTCAGGACCAGGATATTATAGCAAAAACTTTTAACAACTTTTTTTTATAAATTATGTTGAAGAGCTGGCCAAAAACATCCCCCCTAGAAGTACAGTGCGCTCCACCATTAATGATGGTAAACCCATTTTTAGCATAGCAGAAATAACCGATTCTGCAGTTATTGAAATAATGAGCTCCTTAAGAGACTCAAAAGCAAAGGATGCCTACGGTCTAGACACCATGTTCTTAAAATTGCACAAGGATGCCATAGTCTGCCCCATAACTCACCTGATTAATCTGTCAATCAAACAGGCACATTTTCCAAGTTCCTGGAAATCAGCTGTTGTGACACCCATCTTCAAGGCTGGTGACCAAACATCTGTGGCAAACTACAGGCCCATTAGCATCTTACCTGTGGTATCCAAGGTGGCTGAGAAGTGAGTGGCTAAACAGTTCACTGATCACCTGAATATGGGCTATACACCTTTATACCCAATGCAGTTTGGATTTCGTACTAATCACTCAACAGAGACGGCCAACTGCTTCTTCCTTGAGAGTGTAAAAGTCTAAGGTAGACGAAGGTGGTGTAATAGGTGCCGTTTTTTTTAGACCTGTAGAAAGTAGAAAGGTGAACCAAGAGGTGCTCCTGTCAAAGCTACCCACTCTTAACTTCTCACCTGATGCCACCAAATGGATGCACTCATACCTGACAAACAGAAAGCAACGTGTATGCATTGGAAATGCTCAATCAACTTATCTCAATTGTAACATTGGAGTTCCTCGAGGTTCAATACTGGGGCCAATTTTATTCAGTCTGTATATCAATGATTTACCCTCTGTCTGTCCATCTGTCAACATACAGATGTATGCTGATGACACAGTCTTATATGTACATACTAAGAACAACCAACAAGCTGCAAACAATCTAACAGCAGCTATGGTTCATGACTGGTTAAATAACTCATGTTTACATCTGAATGTCAGCAAAACTGTCTGTATGTATTTTTCACGCAAAAGAGACTCATCAACCTGATGTTCTGGTGAAGGGAGAGAAGCTCCAGATAGTGTCCGAGTTCAAATATCTTGGAATCTTTTTAGATTCAGACCTATCCTTTAAAAAGCATGTGAAAAAGGTGGCCAACACTATCAAGTTCAATCTGGCCAAGTTTAGGCATATAAGGCATTATTTAACAACTGAAGCAGCCATCCACTTTATGCATGCTATGATCTTCTCCCACATAGCATACTGTTTCACCAGCTGGTCGTAGGCAAACATCACAACTTTGAAATCAATTGAGTCGCTCTACAAACAGACACTAAAAGCCCTGGACTGCAAGAACAATAGGTACCACCACTGCAAGATAGTACAAAAGTATACTGTATACAAGTTATTTAATTTTGATAGTTTTAGACACTATGTAGATGCCTGCCTCATCTTTAGGGTCCTACATGGTCTTGCACCTCCCCCACTCAGCCAGTTCATAAATCAGAGGGATGGTAGCGGCAGGGCAACAAGGGCAACCATCAGAGGGGACTGCGTTGTTCCTTACAGACACAGCACTTTTAGACCAACAGTCTTCTCAGTTAGAGCCACCCACTACTGGAATAGTCTTCCTAGCGAACTGAGGGAAAGCCCTACCTTTCCAACTTTTAAACATAGACTTAAGACATGGCTTACAGCAAACCAGATTTGCAATCACTGAGTAGGCTATCATCTTTGGAACTCTGTTACATCTTTGGATACTCTATTGTATTGTATTGTGTTGTGTTGTGCTGTATTTAATTATACTGTGTTGTTTTGTAGTACTATGTTGACCTGCCGGGGGACTGCAGATAAAAATGAGCTAACTCAGGTCTACTAGCTAATTCTGGTACATTTACATTGATGTGGAAACTAATATGTTGATTAATGTGCATTGTCCCTTCTTTTAAATAAAAAAATAAAAAAATAATACAATTTTGTCAAATTACGCAACTCCGGCCTGCTTTCAGGAGTCTTACTCAACACAATTGTCTGTCACTTTCAAGACACTAGATACAATATGAACAACACAAAGCATGTGTCTTACTCTCAACTGTTCAAAATAAAGTACTTGGGATCTGAATATTGCTTAATAGGAGAATTTTGTCATCGAGTTAGAAATTGTCGGCCATTTAGTGTATATGGATGTGTCAGGTCCTTCTATCCACACATCAGACATACACATCAGTACATAGTAGCTTCAGTCCCAGTAAATAATACACCCAGCCAGGATAACGCCCCGTGCACATTATTGCGTCGTGGCAATGCGTTGTGGCGCAACACCCTGCCGGTCTTGCCGCATCTTCTACAAAAAAACAATGCATGCATCCTTGACGTTAAGGCCTGTGTTCGTTGCCGAGCCTCAAACGCCGCCATTACACTTATGATTTTGTCCATACAACAGGTAATATGTCACTTTTTCAAATTTTAACCAGAAGAAACCAAATCCACCGGGAAAGAGGGTGTTTGGCTTTTTGAAAGAGGTTATGGTGGCTTTTCGAGGTGGTCTTTGACATAATTAAAATAATACATTCAGCTCAGTAGAGAAAAGAATCATAGCTCCGCATTGTAAAATGTAATGGTAAACAAACAATAACAGAAATGTAAAAAAAAAGAAAAACAGAAACACCCCTAAATCTGAGGGGGCATGTGCCCCCTCAATCTCTATAGGCATGACGCCTCTGTTGCTGCACCCCAACGTAATGCAGAGCAGTTCAACGCATCAACGCAGTGGCCTCATAGAGATGAAAGACTTCCGGCCCAACGCGACGCAATAATGTGCGCGGGGTGTAATGAACCAAAACAGAGGATTCACAGAGTGGTTGCCTGATTGAAAATGTTAACGTATGCAGGCGGGGTTCGTGCTAACATGAGGGTGGCACACATTAACATATCGCCCTCGAAGTGGCGTCCCTATTACCCACATGCTCTTCACATCCCCCTTTAACCCTGAAAAAAAACACAAAAGCTCGCTTGAATAATGGCTTGCAGGTAATTAAAATGTGTGCGGTGTCTCTTGTGTTTAAAAAAACAAACAAAAACAAAACACTTCTATAATACGTGGATGGTGGACGTAATGGTTGCTAGTTCGATATGCAGGTACACTTTTCTCTGTTAATTAGCGTCACCGGCCTTCTCTCTCATGCACGTTGAGGCAGTGCTCAGTCTGAGAATGGGGACAAGAGGACTTGTGATGAGTCACAATCATGGCGGCCAGAGTGTGAGCATGAACTGATTGTGGGAGAGGACGCTTACTTGGGAAAGTGGACATATTTGCCCCAGATTTTAAATTAAAGACGAGACATGATTTATTGGGTCATGCAGCCCACCAATTCCATCTCTATTTACCAGAAACAGTCCCTTGTTTCACATTAGTATTCTCGTCAGGATATTCGCCCTTGTGAGGTTTTGTAATTTTATGTAAAAAAGGATACAAGGCGATGGCTTACACCAATTGGAGAAAGTTTTGGTCGGGGTTGGGTGACGACCGGCTTGTGCAGAGGACAGTCTACTAGCCTCCTTTCACAGTCCCCTTCTTGCTGAAACCATATTCACTCCCCAGCACCAAGCTGTCTCACTTTAGAAGCAGCGCAGGAAGCCATGTTGCCAACCTAAATGTACTACCACCACATCTTTTCCTTTGACAGTGTGTGGACGGAAAGGTGTGTGTGATGGGGGGATGGGGGGGGGGGGTGGGTGAGGAAAAGAAGCAGACAGTTGAAGCGAGGTGAGACTCCATGAGGATAACATTATCATGTTGTGTCCAGATTAAGAATTGGTGGAAGCCCCTCCCCCCCCCCCCCCCCCCCCACACACACACTAGCGTGAGCAAATGCATGCCCACAGGAGGGAAGACGTGATGTGTTTGTCTTTTTGTAGAAATGGAGAGAAATAAAGAGACCCTGAGACCTCTGAGAATGATCAGCGTAGTTCAGTTCATTCTGTCCCCAGGCCTGTAGATTGATTCACGTGATGATATTACCCATAGTGTGTACATTTGGACATGTGTCCCTAAATTGTAGATATCTCCTTCCTACCAATCTGTCAGCTGCCAAGTCAGTGGTGGGGCAATTTGTGTGTTTGTGTGTGTGTGTGTGTGTGTGTGTGTGTGTGTGTGTGTGTGTGTGTGTGTGTGTGTGTGTGTGTGTGTGTGTGTGTGTGTGTGCGTGTGTGTGCCAAACATAGAACCCTAAATGATGTGACTTTTCATCTGGCGCTCTACGAGTCATATGGTACAGGTGGAGATTAAGATTGTCTCTCTCGTCTCTCATTTTTCTCTCTCTCTTTCTCTCTCTCTCTCTCTGAGTTTCAGTCTCTCTCTCTCTCTCTCTCTCTCTCTCTCAACCATCTCTACCCTCTGTTGTAATTTAACACTTGCTATTTCTTACACTGGATTCCAATGACCAATGAATCAATACGTTATTAAATTCTACCCTCAGAGTGTCATTTGTCATCCGGAGGAATTGTCCCCCTCTCTCCTGTAGTCAGCCAGAGCATATATTTCATGATCTCAGGATCAAGGGTTTCCAATGAAAGACTTCATGACACTCAGTCTCAGCTTCACATTGGATAATGGGGCCTCTCCGTACCTCCGCAAATGAACAGAGCTACAAATCCTCACCATTTTTTCTGTAAACCGATTGAGCTGTGACCCGAGCACCGAGCCCTGGTGAATCAAAGCCTTCTTGAGTCCACTCATTATTTACTTGCCGCAGCAGGCAGACATGATTTAAGTGCAGCAAATTGAAATAGAGGGAGAAGGTGACACAGTGCTGTATGTCTAAGCAAAAGATGTAATCGAAGGTGAAGGATGTCAATTAAATAGTGAGAAAAAAGGCTTTCATGTTTGATGCTATGCAAGACCCTTGAAGGAAGACTATATCAGATGGAAATGAACAAAGGGCAGATCATTTTCCATATGGCCTTTACGTCATTACAAAGTGTATGTGTGTGTGTGTGTGTGTGTGTGTGTTTTTGTGTATGATTGTTCATACAGTATGCGTTCATACAGTATGCGAGGAGAAAGAAAGTCAGTTCTTCAAGGACGATTGTTCTGTTTAAGTTCCTGTAGGCTCAGTCACAACACCACGGGCATTTGTGCAAAAAAGTTTGAATGTGTAACCAGACTGTGTCACATTATTAGGACACAATTCAAGGTCCTATCACTAAGACTGCTCTGTTTACGGTTTTACAATTAGGAAGAGTCCTCTAAAGATGGGGATCTCCAGAGACAGTGACAGACACATTGCATTTTTAATCAGCCACCAGTGAGTCTTTGGGGAAGAGAAGGTTGTGCAGATCATTTACAAAGGGATGTGATTCGAAAGCTTTTCCATAATAGGAAACACTCAAATACCATCTCTTTATATCGCATTTGCTGCAGGATGAAAAAGCCTGACGGTGCTGCATTCTCTTTTTATAGCCTGCAATGACATCAGGCCTAATGAACAAAAGGAAGTGCAAGCTAGTATTGGTTCTGAGATGATCTGATGCCGGTAGAGAGAAGCTGACAGTGGATTTTGCATTATCAAAGCTTTGCTGCTCAAGCATATGTCCGTGCGGCCAAACAGACACGCTTTAGTCATTAAAAGAAGGCTTTTGGGCATCAAGACAAATCTTTCCTGGAGGAAGAGATGGATCGGGCACTCGGGGAGAAGGAGTGAGACTCCACCGTTGTCCCTAGTGCTGTCGGGAGGGCTTAATTAGGGCTGGGGCTTTTCATTAATGCCGCCATTAATGTCAACTCCGGTTAGCGGAAAGACCGGCGTGCCACAGTAGAGCTCCAAAGCCATTACTAATACACACTGCTCTCTTTTATCCACACTGCACCACTAGCGGGGTTTTTACGACATGTAGTGGGGGCACTCACATTTGCTGGCGCAGGCTAACTCCTTGGCTCCCCCCCCACCGCCACCACTCATACCTCCATCCCCGAAGACCACCCACCCCATCCACCTCTTCCTACTTACACACATCCACGCACACATTCTGTACACACACATTCCCCCACAGGGGGTGGGGGCGCGATCCGTCATGTTGCTATAATGCGTCTGGCGTGCCATAAAAAAGGCGATGGATTTTGAATGAAATCATGAAGGACACTTAGATTGCCGTTACATGGAAGCGGGCGCCATTATATATCACCCCCCAGTGTGTGTTCATTTCCTGAAAATGACTTTGGCTCCGTGTTGTGATGTATGATGATCCCTTCTTGCACCAGAATAACATCTAGGACAGGATGATGTAGGGCGCAATCATGTCTTAATTCGCTTATTAAAACGTACAGTATCATCCTCCTATGCCAGTCTTATAAAGGACACTTTAGGTGTAGGGACACATGGTCAATAAGTGTACATGGGGATAGAGAGGCGTATATACACAGCAAGCTATCCACTATATTGCTGAAAGTAATTTATGCAAATACAATCTATAGGAATTTCATTGTTCATTTGGAGTTTCACATTTTGTTGTTCTACAGAAGACACAAAAATATCAGTTGACCGTTTTGACCTACTCCTCAAGTGAATGTGAAATCTATCTAGTTCCTATGAAGCGTGTTGTCAAGTGTGATTCTTCTTAGTGTTTAAGACCTCTCTCCCTCCACCAGCCTGCATGACATTCTTTTCCAGCCAACTGATCTCTAAACCGCTGCTCAGCCAGAGAGTCCAGGGACCAACACGACTGACTGCAAAAGAAGAGGAGGAGGAGGAGGAGGAGGAGGAGGTGGGAGAGAGAGACAGAGAGAGAGAGACAGAGAGATAAATTCATCTCGGATCTTAAGTGATGATTTTCCTTGGCACTTTTCCAGGAGAAGGCACTGGTGGAAAACTATATAAGTAAGGGATGCAGAAGAGACGTCAAACTGTGAAGAGGGAAAGAGACAGTGGAAAGGGAGGGGGAGATGGCAGCAGGTGGACACCCAGGGCTAGATCCCAATCCCCATTACTGACTGAGGCTCAGACATCTGATGCCATTAGAGACAGCGGAATTCAGCAATTAGGCGCAGTAATGAAGAAATGTCAGCCATTACCTAGAGCACAACAGGGCATCAGACTCTGTCACAGAGCAGCAATGTACAGCCAGGAAACAACCCCCCCCCCCCACACACACACACAGATTCACACACAAACACACACACACACACACATTCACACACAAACACACACACACACACACACACAGATTCACACACAAACACACACGCACACAAACATTGGCAGACAGTCACACACACACACACACACACAGACACACACACACACACACCCCTCCACTCCCCCTCCTCCCGTGTCAGGGATACTAAACTGACTCCAGCACGACAGCAGCAGTGAGGTATGTGGCTCAATTAGAGATATCTGTTGTAGTTTAGCTCTTTCCCCAGAGGCCCTGTGGAGAGAGAAGCCACACCTCTGGGCTTCGACATCGCCACAGCAGCGGCACAGAGGCGTTGAGTAGAAAGAGGAAGTGTAGAAAACGAAAAGAAAGTGAACGAGAAAGAGTTCACAAAAGTTTTTTTCTTCATGCCTGCCATTCTTAGGCACCTCCCGGGGTCAGATGAGGAGGAGAGGAGGTAATTGAAATGCCAGGCTTCTCTCCCTCCGTCCCTCATGTACCCCTGCAGGGTAGGGATATTTTACCTCCTGTTAAAAAAAAAGGCTAAATCACCCTATCCCTTGTCTCGATTCACATGCATGTACTGTATATAAGGTTAGTTAAATCATTTGACTCAGTCTAGCCCACAGTATGCAGTCCCTTCCTCTTACTTCAAGTCGACTCTCTAGTCTGACTCCCCGATGCTACCCCCCTCCAGGTGGTTTGGACCCCAGAGCCTAGCCCAAGAACTATGGCTGAGAAGGAGAAGGGGTAGGGGGGTGGGGTGGTTTAGCGGTGTGGGGGGGGGGGGGGGCGGACAGGACGTCAAGAGACTGGCCTAATTATTCAGCCACCCAAACAGAGGACTGCCCCCCCCCGGCGCACTGGCCTGTCGGCTCACCGCCTACATTCCGGCGCGCGTTCTCGCGTGACCCCCCGCTCCGTCCACTGCCGCGCCGCCCCTCGCCGGCCCTAGAGAAACCCTGTGGTGCCGTGTGGTTTCCCGAGTGGCGCGCAGAATTGACATGAGTGTGATAAGATCGAACACGAGAGCGCTGGATATCCCAGAGTCCTCTCTGCCCAGGCGTCGCCTCTGTGACAGACGCGGCCGGGGGGGGTGCAGATGTGAAAGTGAAGCAGCCAGGCGGGAGAGAGAGAGAGAGAGAGAGAAAGAGAGAGAGAGAGTGGGTGCAGCTGAGGTAGTAACAACAACAATCAAATGTTGATTTATTCTCGTTGACATGTCATGAAATATGCATGTTCAAAGAGCTTTCTGTGTCTGTATTTGTGAGTAGTAAAAGTAAGCCTTACTATATTTACTTGGTAGATGGTGCTATAAGTCATTCCACCTTACACTGTTACTACCTAGCAGCCAGTTAACACAAAATGAATGGTTTCGCAATGGTCTGCAGTCATGGTCTCCCTGTACAACACCCCGCCTCCTCCGCGTACACACAGACACAAACACACACACACACAACCCCCCAACCCCTCTTCCACAAACACCTGGTGCACGCCTGCTCAGGGCACAGTTGTATCACCAGCAGGTTAGCGTAGGCCAATTAGAGCTTAGCCAATCTCAGCCTGGTGGCATCAGGCTACAGCTGCAGGAGAGCCAGGTACGAGGGTGGAAAACAGGAAACCCCCCCCACGAGAGAGCCACTTTAGCAGGCGGACTTGTTAATTTGCATGGGGGCGGGTTCAGGGTGCAGCAGGGCTCTGAGTTAGGCAGGAACAATTAGGCCAGAGTCATGAACAGCAAACTGTATTTCCCTCTCTGCACTTTGGAGACCCCCAGTCATCATTACAGAACAAAATGCTGCCGTTTATTTTATTTTTCCATCACAGTTGAGTGTGTGTGAACTTATGTGTCAGTAGGTGTGAGTTATGTTTCTGTGTGTGTGTGTGTGTGTGTGTGAGAGAGAGAGAGAGAGAGAGAGAGAGAGAGAGTGTGTGTGTGAGAGAGTGTATGTGAAAGAGAGTGTGTGCGTGCGTGCGTACGTACTTTCTGTTTGTGTTTGTGTGAAAGTGCTTGTCACGGTTAGGGAGGCGAGGCTGGGGAAATGAGTAGTCTGTTGACTGGGTGGGTGTCTGCGCTCGCCTTCCCCCTGACAAAGCAGACATTTCCCATTTAAGAAACAGCTATTGCTGGAAGGGCTTGAAGACAGCGAAGATGCTAGAGGTGGGGGGATGTGTGGGAGACGACAGCCATGTTGCTGAAGGCAGCATCTCATCTCCCCAGAGATGGAGGCTAGAGATGCTTTTCCGGGCCAACCTTGGCGTGTGATTAAAACCGGGGCGCCCAAACTTGTGACAGGCGTGGCATTTTAAAAAGCCGCCGTCTAGCAGAATGGGAGGAAGAGGCACCCGGTGGGTCCCGTCCCATAGCCGTAGAGAACCACTCCCCAAAAATAAAACCCTTGTCGCAGCAAAGTTGGCTTTTTTGGCGTATCTCGCGCCCAGGAGGCCTGGCTGAGTAAGCACAGCTGTCTGACTGACTTTTCTACCTTTACCCACACTCCCCTTCTCCTGCTGGCTGCTGTTTGTCTCATTCCCCCTGCTTTCCAAAACCGCTGATTTGAGCTCTCTCTAGGGTGTGTATGTGTGTGTGTGTGGGGGGGGGGGGGGGTGTGCGGTGGTAGCTTGTGGCTTAACACCAAAATATGGGAAGCCACAGTGTGACAGAGCCCCCTAAACTCCCTGCAAAGCCGTCATCTGTGACGCCAGAGGCAGCCAGCACTAAGGGAGCTGGAACTCACCGCTATCTAGCCTATACCCCCTGCTACCATAAGAAGACTTTGTATGCTAATGAAACAGCCGATAAGCTTAGACGGCCAAGGAAAAAGCTGGGGGGGAGTTCAGAGCATTAAATCATGCCAAGCCCGGCATTAAAGAATAATAATAACGGCTTCATATTGTGTTTGCCTTTGCCGAAACAGCGAGGCGTCTGTGGATATTGATGTCTCTCTTATGACAAGATTACACTGAACGGAGTGGTAATGCCTGCCCTGTGGCAAAGATAGGGGGATTCTGAAACAGGGAAACATTCATTTATTTGCATAAAACAACACAAAAACTAAAAAAGTATGCTCGGTCAACAACAACAACACAAAATAAATAAATATATTATTTCCAAATACAGCTGTGTCTTGCTATGAGGCTGGAGCGTATGTCAACAATAACATTGGCACACAAAATATTTGCAGATTATTATCTCTTTTTTTATTGACGCTGAAAACGAGTAGCTCTGGATAGTGGACTGTCAGGGGACTTGGCCTGAAGCGGTAACTCATATTAGGGCAGTTTATCTTCCTCTTGCTCACCCATGGCCTGATTGTGGAGACTGGAGAAGACAGATACCCCAGGTGCCAATGTGTTGTATCCAGCCTCACATCTGTCAAAACCACCATTTGCCCCATTGGCAGGACATTGCCTCCATACGCTGTGGAGAAGACAGACTATGTTGGGCACATTAGCTGGGTACAGAGAGTCATTCTGCCTCTTTGGCCTTGACCGCCTCCAGTGGTATCTGGCAGCTTATTTACTGTAGCGACCATGTCAACCTAACGGGAGAGCAGCTCAGAAAACAACACCCTGCTCAAGCTACTCCAGACAGGTCAGACAAATGGCCATGAGCTGTGCTCTGAGGATAACCACGGCAACATAGGAGGAGGAGGAGGAAGGAAAGGCAGGAGGAGGAGGAGGAGGAGGAAGGAAAGGCACTGTCTTGACATCTAATTCAGCTGAATCCAGGGGAGATGACTCCAGACATATGCATGATGTGCTCTAATCATTCTCTCCCTTCCCTCCCATCATCATCTCTGCTCTCACCCTCCTTCCCTTCCCTCCCATCATCCTCTCTGCTCTCACCCTCCTTCCCTTCCCTCCCATCATCATCTCTGCTCTCACCCTCCTTCCCTTCCCTCCCATCATCATCTCTGCTCTCACCTTCCCCACAGCTGAGGTCTATCATCCCCCTAGCCCTGTGTCCGCCCTCCAGTCTCTCTCCATAGTCCCCTCCGTCTCCCCATTAGCACCTGTTAGCCTGAGGCCAGACTGAGAGAGTACTCCACCAATAGCACTGGAGCAAGCCAGAGTGACTACTCAATCAACACAACTGGAGCAGAAGAGCTCTAATTCTCCAAACAGCATGGCTCTATCAATCGTGTGTACTGTACATCACTCAGGGGGTATTAATGTGCATTACTCGGGGGGTAATAATGTGTATTACTCGGGGAGGTAATAATGTGCATTACTCGGGGGGTAATAATGTACATTACTCAGGGGGTAATAATGTTTGTACAATGGAGAGTTTGGATACTTGATTCTGATTGGCTAGCAGCCAAAAATACTCTGTAACCCACGGCTGCGACCGCATAACAATTAGTATTAATGCGCCGTCAATCTCATTGACAAGGCCATTGAAAAATCAAGCGGTAGGCTATGCTTTGCGTAGCAACCACTCGCAGCAACCTCGCCTTTTTCGTATCCTATTACAATAACGCACTCATCAGTTCGACTCCAACACTTCCACACCCCTACCAGCAAAAACGAGTGCTCTGGAGAACTGTTTTAATAACTGCACCATAGCTGGAAATATTCAAATAAACGTGAACCACCCGAATTATGCCTTATGGCTTATGTGAACAAGGCCAAAAATAGGTATGTTGCCTGGCAACCATTTAATTCAGAACTATAGCCTATCGTGGAAGATTTTATAAATACTAAAATGATAAGAATGATCGGTAAATAAATGATTGAATGTTACTACTGTGTTTTTTGGTGAATACATATATGTAGTAACCGTTGTAGAAAAGCAATTGACCACTCGAGGCAGTGGGTTACATGGGATTTTACCACAGCTACAGGGCGTTGTTAGGCCCGACGCGATAGCGGAGAGCCTAAAACCCCCGTAGCTGTGGTAAAATCCTGTGTAACCCATTGCCTCGAGTGGCTTAAGTATTACTCGGGAGGTAATAATGTGTATTACTCGGGGGGTAATAATGTTTATTACTCGGGGGGTTATAATGTGTATTACTCGGGAGGTAATAATGGAACAATGTTTTTTCAAAGGGCGAAGGCCTGACGCATTAAATAGCATCTTTAAAAGCAGCAACTCGCACTCACAGGGGAGCTAAAGGCCAAGGGATCTTCACGAAAGGGCAAGCTTTTAAACAGTATGAGTAACATTTGGTATGAGTATACAACATTCTCCTCAGCCTCTCCAGAATCCTCCATGTTCCCAGAGATGTGGGCGGCAATGCAGAAGTAGTTGGTTCTTTTTTCCCCCTCTCCCTCCCTGAACATGATTGTTGCAAAATGCAGCAACTGTGACAGATTGTTAAACCTGAGGGTCAAAAACCTCTAATTGGTTGTTGGGTCTGGCACAGGAACAGTGACGCATTGAATCACTTTCTGAACGTTATGGTATTAATGGGGAGTAAGGGTGAGTGTACCGCTGTATGAAAATAATAGTGTTTACTGTGTACTGCCTTGCTGTTCTGCCGCTTGATGGATTTTTAATATTCACTACCAGCTCGTTCCGGAGGGTTGGACGCGGTTGTTTAGTTGTTGCTGCGTCCTTTGAAATAGTTGAAAGGTTGCACTTTTTTTTTTCTCTCCTGGGGGAGAACGTTGGGTCAACGGTAACTTAATGAGTGTCTGCTGTGTGTCTGGTGCTATTTTGACCTGTCTCGGTGGCAAGGAGACGTCTTCTCAGTGGCTAAAATGTTTGACCTAATTAACTGAGGGGCGGGTGACCACGTCTGGATGGGTAGGCGATAATCAAATTTATGGGGACAGTGGTGGGGTTGGGAGGGCATGACGACCTGTAAGGAGATAGAGGAGAAGAAAGAGAGAGGGGGGAGGCAGTGACATTGATGAGTAAGACACTAAGTGTCGTCTCGAGAAGACCCCAACAGTAACAACCTTGAGTGAATTATTGTAGCCTACCTCTCTCCGCAGAAGGATGTCAATTTGCCTTCCATTCTTCGAGGACTTTGGACTGATAAATCGTTTAAGTCATCTTTTAGTTTAGCCTTTTCAGGTTACAGTACCTCAAAGGGGAATGTTCCGGAAGAAACCTAATTTGTCCCAAATACTCTTTGTTCACAGCATTAGAGAGCATATTCTGGGAGATAAACAGTTATGAATTCCCATTCATCTGCAGGTAGGCCTAATTTGACACCTGCCTCATTATTTACAATTAGGCATTATGGGATCTAATTGGCCATCTGCCTCTGCTGTCTTGTGTTCCTGGAGACTTGCCATCTTGGTCTCCAGCTGTTTAGCAAGGCCACACAGAACTATCCTGAGAAGTACCCTACGAGCCCGGTGGCACCCTACTAGCACAGGTTGTGAGGAGCAAACTTTATTATATGACAGTGAATGTGATGGGATTGGCACACAGGTTTAAATACATGTTAATCAGGACTAGAAGTCATTGTTCCATAATTGCTGAGCAAATGGACTCATTCCGCTAAATACATGCACTGTAGAAAATGGGAGACTATTGGTGTGGGTGATTATCTGACACAGAAATAATGAGGGGAAGCTCCAGAAAGAAAGAGACGAGAAAGTGGTAGATGGACAGTAAAATAACATTCCCTCCATTGTCCTCCATTCTGGTAAACCTGCCACCTTGGCAGGTATTGTAATTGCTCTGGTCTTTCTGTCAATCAGAGTTCCCCCTCTCCATCGTTAAAGCCATTTATAGCTCCTGTGTCCTGGGTATGGCACATTGTGCTGTGTGCGATATTCCTGATGATAGACCAGGAAAATCTTGAGTGACAGAAACTTAATTTTCAATTTCTTCATGTCACTGTTAAAGTCCACTCAACCAACTTGCCTTGTTGACTGCAAGATGTGGTTAGTGCCACTGACGGTGAAGGATGCAATAAGTCCAATGGCCCTTTTTAGAAACCTATGTGTTATGGCTATCATTATGAAGAGGCTAGCCGCTAGCTGCATTAAGTGAACTGCCTCATGTATATTTCAACAATTAAAAGAGCCTTAGACTGTAGGCTTGGCTTGGATTGTTGTCCATCACTTTTTAAAGTGGTGGTAGTGCCTATCACTCACCTTGTTGTCCCCTTCTGTACAGGAGATGAGATAGGTGATTTGAAGAACACTGCTGCCTTGAAAACAGGGTTAAGTAGGCTCCCCCGCCCCCCAGCCATTGCATTTCCCATGTATGTCTATGGGAAAAAGTTTTTTTTTGCCATCAAATAAGATGAGATAATAAGACTTAATTGTCCATTACAGCCCAGAGCTCTGGATCAGCTTGCTTGGTTTTTACATCTTTATTGAAGACCCACTTTTTCTCCCTGGCCTTCAATTCTAGTTCAGCATGACTCCCAGGCAAGTGTGTGTATTGTTGTATTTGTGGGTATTGTTGTGTTTGTGTGTATTGTTGTGTTTTGTAGTATTAGTGTTGTAATGTATTTTGCCTACCTGTACAACACGTTGGTCGACCACAGTCGTTTTTAAATGTGCTCTATAAATAAAGTTTGAGTTGAGTTGAGAGGCCAGTCGCCACAATTTGTTGTCCCATTGGCAAGTACATTTTTCCTGTACATAAAAAAATGACAAAAAATGCTTGGTGTCTCACTAAATGGTAAATGGACTGCACTTATATAGCACTTTTCCACCTTAGCGACACTCAAAGCGCTTTACAATGGCCTTTCATTCACCCATTCACACACACATTCACGGTAGCTTCCATGCAAGGTGCTAACCTGCTCATTGGGAGCAATTTGGGGTTATAGGTGTCTTGCTCAAGGACACTTCGACATGTGGACAGTCGGAGCTGAGATTCGAACCACTGACCCTTCGAACATTGAACGACCTGCTCTACCAGCTGAGCTACAGCCACCCCGGTAAAAGTACAGTCAATTCTTCAGAGTGTCAGGTGTTTAATAATTGGCCCTGTTAGGATGGAAAAGACTGGCACACCAAACCACGCAGGGCTAATCGGCCCTGTTAGGATGGAGAGCATGTCCGAGTTTATTTCGACATGCTCTTACCCCCCTACTGCTCCTAAGAGTGTGTGTGTGTGTGTGTGTGTGTATGTATGTGTGTGTGTGTGTGTGTGTGTGTGTGTGTGTTTGTGCGTGTGTGCAAGCATGTGTCTGCGTGTGTGGATATGTGTGTGTTGAAGTGCAAGACTGGTAATTAACTTACACCGCCCCCTCCTTCACACACCACACACTCCGACCATGCCAACATGACCCACATGCACGCTGTCCATCAAAGCTCGACAGCATTTCCTCCAGAGACTCCAGAGGGTAGTGCTACAGCCAGGCCAGGGAGGCACACACCAGTTAGCCTCTCCGCTACACCCTGCTGCACTTGTGTGTCTCCGCACATTCAACACCTTTGGCCTGGTGCACAGCATTCCACAAGACAAGAAATACAAAAATACAAATAAAAAGGTCAGGAAGCAAATCAGATATTCTTCTTCAATGGGAATTACAAATGTTGTTTCCTTAAGGTGATTTCTCACGCAGTTTCTCGGATGTTTGTGATTCCCCCATGGTAGTATTCAGGAGCGGGGTTAAAGAAATGCAGTGCAAAGAAAAATACATATTGGAAAATAAATCCATACAACTGATTATCTCCTGGAATACATTCTTGTTTATCTCTCGTACAGTATTTTACAGTTTAAAGTAAAGCGAAAATGCAATTGCAGATGCTATGGTGCAAGAAAGCCAGGTACTAGTAGGTATTATATAATGCAGTGTTCATGAGCAGATATAGTTACTGATCTCTTTGGATTTTCTAGGTCAGATTCTGATCAATTTCCCCTGGCATCAGTATTAGCTGGAAGACTGCAGACTGTAGTAAGGTAATAATACAACAAGCATGCATTCTCTGAACTAAACTGTGTTCACTGAATTCATATGTTCACTGTTACTATTGTTGTGTATTACTGTGTGTAATTACTGTGTGCATGTGTGTGTGTGTGTATCTGTGTGTGTGTATGTTGTGTGTTTGTGTGTGTGTGTGCGTGCGTGCGTGCGTGCGCGCGCGTGCGTGCGTGTGTGCGTGTACACAAGCAAACATTTTAGTCTATTTTACGTGATGTCCGAGCCGGCGGTAGAGGTGGGAGTTGACTGGTTGCTGTGTCACTAGGACATTACATGACTGATGTGTTTGGACAGTAGAGTGCCGGCCCTGACAGAACGTATTAGGCTCACAGAGTCAGACAGAGGAGCACTGAGTATTCCCACACTGGTAGCCCAATCATGGATAAAATCATGCTTCCCTCCCCACAGTGGGGATATTGAATCAGAATGAACCTGACAGGTGGAGATCTAGCAGAGGCGCAGAGCTAGCATTATGGCTCTGTTTACATGGAATATGAATGATCATTCACCATTTCAAACTGTGCTAACTATTAGGAAGGGATACAAACCATTTGTTGACAGTTAGTTACTCATCTACAAATGTTTCTTAATGGCAGATGACAGTTTTTTGATACAGTATGCTTATACAATAATAATAATTTCACAATGCTTATACAGTAACAATAATTTCATGCAACATGGGTAACACTATGATAACCACCCACTATAAGCCATGCATAGTGTAAACATTTAAAGAGTAAAAGTATTATCAAATTGTTTGTGACAGGTAATAAATAAATGTATTAGTACTACAACAATCCTCCCACCTAAGCACTTATTGTATTATATTATATTGCACTGTACTTTAGATTGTGATTCTTGCACTTTGCCTTCAGCACTAGATTATGCTCTTAGTCACTTGTTTTAAAAAGAAGATGCACTTGTGAGTTCTGGCAAGTAGTAGTACATTGGCTCTTCCTACGTTAAATGCAATTATTGTTAGTCGCTTTGGATAAAAGCGTCTGCTAAATGACTGTAATGTAATGTAATGTAATGTACTATCACCATTCTAAGTAATACCTCAATAGTAATACTTCACATTAATTATGATTGATCGATCTACCATATGATTGCAAAGGCAATTTGTCAGGACATCATTATTCTTTCATCACTGATATATTTTTCAGGAACATGATTTATCATGAATTTATCAGGGATGGAACAGGAGTGTGGGACATTGACAGATGTGGCAGGTATCCTCTCTGACAAGTTTTTTTTAATGTTCCTTTCTTATCATCTCCCTTTAGTCTGTCTTGAAGTATAAGGCAGCCCACGGTCATTAAGAATCTCAGAATCGACATGGTAGACTCTTCGAAATTTCCAAACGCGCAATGAATTATGGAACCACATAATGAAAGTGGTGGGGGACCTTTTCCTCCTCGTACACGTCCAAAAGAGTCATGCAATATCCCATCCACCCCATGAAAGGATGGACGTAGACAGGTAATGAACTTACCCTTTTGTTCCCATTGCCAGTTCACCTGAGGATTCCTGGCGAGCGTCTTTAGTGTGTTGAACGACGGCAATTACCCCCGGTAACGACCTCAACTCTGTGCAACGCCACCGACAGCAAAAAGGTAGCGCGACCGGACCCTTGCCCGAATAACCTTGGGAAGATGGGTCTCTGATTACCATTACATTAATTACCACATTTATTACATAATAAGTGCATAGGCATTTATGGTAGCAGAGGGACACCTTTGCTCTGTATGGTGTGGAATATGATTACGCTTGGCTTGATTACCATATAGGAATTAATGTGAGTGCAAAGGCCAGATTATGAAGGCTAAAAAACCATAGCAAAGCCAACTGAGTGAGGGTGCCATCTCCTTAAAACTGTTCATTGTTTGTTTGCGTCCTTGGTGCTCATTTTCCAATTAGCTGAAATTATACTGGCTAAATTGGGTGGCTGTTAAAGTGTTTTTTTATCTGTTTTTTTTTAATGAAAACAAAAAAAGTAAATAAAATAAAATTGCTTGCGCCAGGTTGGCTGGCAGGAAGGAAGGTTGACGACGGCAATTGTCACACCAGAGCCAAACCCCTGCTACTGTACAATGGAAACACATTGGCCGTTTAATAATATTATATCACTCTGGTGGGGAAACGAGCCATAGCCACATCTGAGCGCAGCGCATGCTGTGCCCTACCTCCTGAAACACAGACAGAGAGGAAAGACCGAATCCTGAACACGGGAGCGAAGCCTGGGGTTCGGAAATTGGTGCAGATGGGCTTACATCGCTGGACGTGAACGTTGTGTTTCACTGTTTGCTCCCGGTTCTCATATCTCTCCTGACAGGAGCGGGCTAACCCGCGGAGATGAAAGAGCTCTGGAGGAACTCGCCCTCGGTCTGTTTGTGCGAGTGATATGGCAGCATGGTGTCGTGTTAGCAGTTAGTGTTGGAGCGAGCGTCTAGTCTCGACTCTGAAGTTTATGGACGGATCCGACCGGGGGGGTAAAGTCTCTGATGTGCAGCCGCCTTCGACGCTGATCCGGTCACGGCGTAGGTCATGACGTAGGTAAGCGCCACTTGGGTTCCGGGCTAAAGCGAGGTGTTCTTCTTTTAATGTCAGTATCAGAGTGCTGTGGCTTTCACATGCACACACATGCTCACAAACACAGACGCACACCTGCAAAATCATCGTCTCTCCTCTGATCAGTCCTCATTAATGATGACATATGACAGGCCTAACGACCTGGCAGAGCACACTAAATTACACCTATCCTTAACAGACGAGTAATCCATCCACAGTGCAACACCAAATTGTCACAGCAACGAAAAGGGTGACCGTGAATTTTCTCTGCAATCCTGCGCGCCATGTCACAGAGCCCGACCACCAGACCTGCCATGACTCAAAACAGTCACCATGACAATTTGGATCATGGACAACAAGGAGGCCACCTTTGTGGGCTCAGTGTGTTAGTCTGCATCACAGGGTAAGCGATCACACAAGGGGGGAGTGTCTATGGACTAATTCATCAGCTCTGGGCCTCCTTAAAGGTCCCTTCCCTCCCTTCCCGCTCACCCATACCAGATCGTAATAAGAACACACGCATGCTCAACCCTTGACTAGAGAGTGGTTCTGACATCTTACCAGCTAGGAGGGCTCTCGACAGCACAAGTGGTGATGGCAAGAGTGTGACTTCTCGACACAGGGGCATTTTCACGCACCTCTTGAGATCTTGATGCTGTAGGGTATGGATGAAAATATAGCAGATGCTGGGAGGTAGCGCGGCCCACAGCCTGTCTGGTACTACTGTCTGTTTGCTTATTGGACCTCCTCCCACCTTTTAAATCAGATGTTTTGACAATGCGAGAGAATAATAAGCGCTAGCAGCTATTACTGTAACGCCAGCAGAGTTTTTTTTTGTTGTTGTTGTTGAGGATTACCAAGTGATAAGTCGCCAACTTGCAGCTCAACATTGTCGGCTGATAAAGAAGGCTATTCTCCGCTCCTCCTCCGACGGCACAGTCCAGAGAGCGTTTGAGATGTAAATGTTCGATTAAAGTGGAGCGGTCAAAAGGAGGCCTGGTCTGTCTGGGCTGGTATACACTCCAGGCAGGCCTGTACAAACAAGACGGGAATCTCTCTAATGTCTCCACCTCCCATCCCTCTGTGTGTTTGCCAGTGCTCTCCAGCTGCCGATCATCAAATGGAGAGACCATATTTACCCGTCAAACAAAGAGCTCCGGTAAGCCTGGGCAATATTTACCCAGGCCCACATGCAGCCTCCGTCTCCCTGTACACGGTTACTGTATGAAAACCCATAGAGCCATGAGAGAGTTTATTTGAGCTGATATTTCAGTCGAGTCATGAGATACCAGGGGTGGAAAGTGATTTTCTTTTCAAGGTGACTGCAGTATAGTGGCCCTCATTGTGCCTCCATCCTAGACAGATAGTAGATTCCTCTGGATAGATCACGCCTTGTTGTTTTATTTCGAGGTGCATGCGCTAGCGGCACTCTCCCACGCAACGGGGCCAGAGAGAGATCTGTTTAATCTGTTTATGTGTTTGTCACATATAATGTACAAAATGCAGCGTAGTTTATGTGTCCCTTATATATATTGACGTTGCCTGGCACGTAAGGCGTGTGTATTATTAACACGTGTTGTGCTCCAGCACGCACCAAGGCTGAGGCCCTCTAATGGAGGATGCAGCCTGGAGGTGTGGGTTTCTGCCCCCAGGCCATTTTGTGCTGCGCCAGAGGTTTTTTTTGGGCCTCCTCCACTGTTGGAGAACTAAAAGCAAGCCCTGTCAATTTTTATTATTAGGCATCAGGTGGTGGGCCAGGTCTAGGGCTATACTCCGCCGCACTCGGCTGTACCCTGCAGCGCTTCGGGCCTCTTAACCCTAATTGACAGTCTAAAGTCCACTCTCCTGATGCTGCCCTGGGCACCCCACTCACCAGGGTCAGAGAGAGAGAGAGAGAGAGAGAGAGAGAGAGAATGAGTGAGAGGCACTATGGCATCAGATACAAATGTTTACTGTTCAGCTGGATTTTATAGTCGGCTTCCCTGTGACCGAGGAGAGGATACTAGCCTTCGCCGAGAAACCTTGACGGACTGATGGGCTGTCTCATAAGGTAATTGCTTAAGCAAATCCCAGTAAGCAGGAATGAATAGTGTATGTCTTCATCTTGGCTCAGGGCTATGGGCCAACCGATGCACCATCAAGCACACAACTTTCCCTTATCAGGCCGATTAAGTATGACAGCAGACACTAATACACCACCTCTCACACCTCCAGAAAGGTGAACTACTTTATCTCCTCAGCACTGTGAAACACCATTGAACAAGACCTCCTCATAAGCTCCGTAACCCTCCCTCACAGCCTAAAACCAAGTCACCACACTAATCGACAGGAAGAGGCACATAGAGCTGCGCTAATCCTTTCTGGAATTATGGGGGGGAACAAATTATGAAACCTCACATCATTAGCTTAGCTTTAATTTGCTGCCCCTCCTAAAGTAATCCCCAAATGCCTCTCCACTTAATTGTGCAAGTAGGCCCAGAATGAGAGCCTCCTTATTGAATTGTTCACTTTAAAAAATAATAATAATAATTTTGTCAAGTGGCATAAACACGTTACCAAAAGGACCACAAAAAAGCAAACTAATTAGCGCTGCTAATGCTAATGCTACGCTGAACTTCAGACAGCTCAGATAAAGTTTATTTGGTGTGATACTTAACATAATACACATGGTGTGTGATAGATAACATGCGCACGCTACATCAAGGCTGATAAATCGAATGTTCTTCTTGTCTGTGTGTTTTGATTTTATCTGAAGGCTGGGAGAGCACACACTCTCGTGCAAAAGGTAATACTTTGATGAATAAGTATGCATGGATTCAGGCTTTTCTTCTTGCTTTAGGGGAGTGTATTTAGAAAGTGCCAGGTATCATTCCTCCCCGATTCTCAGTCAGGTGCGTTTGAGAGAAAATCTAAAGGCACCTTTTCAAAGTTGTAATTTACCCTGAGCATGGAGTTCTTCTAAATAAAACAGGCTTTGGTCTCTCTCTCTCTCTCTCTCTCTCTCTCTCTCTCTCTCCTTCTCTCAGTATTGATTTGTGCAAACTTATTATAATACACTTTTGCAAGACTCTTCTGCAGTAGGGGAAACCAAAGGAGCATAAAATTAGATTGAATCACTCCACGGAAGTGCCCTGAATTATTTTGGAGTGTTTGGACATCTGAATAAATTATAGATTAATGAAACTTAAAAAATGAGCCACTGACTAAATCCTGATTCCAGTGTAAGGCATGCATGCCACAAACAGATGAACCTCAATGAGAGAATGGTTGAATGTTCCCTATCATCTCCCTTTTGCAGCCATTGTGTTCTGCCTGGCTTGATTATAGTGTTCTCACTCCTATATGACTCGGCACTCCTGAAAGTAGACACTAACAATGTCTAATAAATCTAATAAATTGCTACGTTTAAGAAAATGCCCACATCATGTACACACAGTAAACAATGGAGCACTGTGCAACTGCATGTTTTGTAACTCATATAACATGTAACTCACCTCCTGTTGATGGAATAAAAAGTACAGATTCTGGAGTGCTAAAACATGTTTACTGTTCAGTCCACCACTGTCAAAGTTGTACACTGTTAAAAACTCGTTTCAGCCGCTCTACTAATGGAAATGGAGATGCTGTGACCTCCGGGCCCTAGGCCCTAACATATTCTGACTGGCTATAGCCGCTGTGTGGATGGATTCACTTTTGAACCTAAGTTATTACAGTGGTGACAAGCCATTTATTGATAAGAGCCACTTTTGTGATTTTGAAACATGGCAAAGTGGCTGTGTTGGAAGGAAGAGTGTAAATCAACAGGCCTGTGCTTTTGATTTGATTTGATTCACTTTATTTATCCCGAAGGAAATTAAAATGCCACTAAAGTCCATCCACCATTAACCCCGGCGACACATGGCATCCGTGAGTGTTGTAACCAGCCAGGGGCCTCATTTATCATTGAGGTACGCCATATTTTACACGGTCTTTTTCGCGATTTCAGGCGTACGCCATTTCCCCCCCCCACATTGCGATCTATCAAGCCGAAAGGGCGAAAATTTAGTCGCCTTTCTACACGCTTTTATAGGACACCTCTCAGGTTGCCGTACCGATTTACACGGTTTTCTACACCCTTTTTGAACACAGGGGGAACTGGCGACGCAGGTGGTGCGTCGGTGAATTACAATGTTTGATGGAGAGAATAAGAGCGACAGTTTCTGAACGCACAATCATGTAGGCTAATAGCCCAATTCAGCACAAACATATATCGCAATGCAAGATTAGACGTGTCCTCTAACCGGCTCATTCATGGTCCGGTATGGATTTGTTCCCCAAACTTAACCTATGCGCTGTCCCAAACCTTTCCGCGCTATATGTCACACACCTAATGCAGGCACTCCATCAAACGGCAATAATTGACCAATTAGATTGTCATTAATATGTGATCATGTGGACCTGTTTGCTGTTTGGTAAGCATATAAATGACAGTCCTCCTGTGCGTAATGCGAGCCTAAATGAATCCGGCGCTACTCGGCCTACTGGCCGAGATAGAACTCCAAAGAGGTGACGGCGATGGCGACTGCACCCACATAAGGGCACCATCAGTGAATGAATACGTCTATGTGAATCGCTAAAATGTGCACACTATAAATACCCAAATCATATGTGACGCCGACATGCTCATCACAAGTGTAGTGGCACGGTGGCCTGGCTCCACGCATGACTCATTCATCCTGGCGCACAGCAGGGTAGGGGCTAGGCTGGAGGCAGGCGCTGCGCGTGACGGCTGGCTTGTTGGTGTGTGCATAGCCAAGATACATATTCTTTGTCTTATTTACTTTAATCTTTCTTAGCATTTTCCATCCATACAACGACAATACAATAAAACATAAAAACTTACAATAACAGCTTATGGGTACTTCCATCCATGCAGCTTTTTTTTCTTACTCAAATATGACAATTTTAATATTAGTGGTATCATCACACTTCCTTCTATAATCCATCCATTTTTCCCATCTCCCTTCAAACTTTCCTTCCTGCATCCTCAATGCATAAATAAATCTCATAAATCTCCTCCACAACACCCACCACTGCTCCATGGTTGGGGGTTCCACCTTATACCAAGCCCTCATTATTGTCTTTTTACTAGCAACCAATAGTACTTTCACTAGGTATCTGTCCCCTCCTTGTACATCATTCTGTTATGTTTGCCAAGATGTATATTCAAAGCTGATAAGAATGAGAACCAGTCAAGACCCCACCACAAAATGAGGACCCAAGCCCTCAGCCCCCTCCCCGTCATGAGGTTTACCAGCGGGGCCAAAGGGCCCACACTGAGGTCATGCGCCAGCTATGAAGACACAAACAAGTAAGGTTCACATTTCTACCATTTTATTGTCTGTTGGTGGGTGACTGTGTGAGGTGTGTGAGTGCGTTTGTGAGTGAATGTGTGAGGTCCGTGAGTGTGGTAGTGAGTGACTGTGTGAGGTCCTTGAGTGTGGTAGTGAGTGACAGTGTGAGGTCCGTGACAGCATGTGTGAGGGAATGAAGTGCAGTGAGGATGTCCTGTTGGCTCTGGTGGTGTAGTGTGGTGACCTCCACCAACTGCTGCACAACTGCCCCACAACTGCCCCAATCCCTTCTGCCATTTCCCTCTGGGCCTCTAGGGTCATGAGCCTCCAGCACAGCGTCTGAGAGGAAGCCCAGCCCTCAGGGACCCTTGAGGCAGGGACGCTGGCAGCCGGAGGTGGAGGCGTGGGCGGTGGAGACGGAGACGGAGGCGCTGGAGATGGCACTGGAGGTGGAGGCCGGTGCGCTGGAGGTGGAGGCACTGGAGGTCGTGGCGCTGGATGTAGAGGCTGCAACCGGCGGGGGCACGACCGTCAGGTCAAGGACCACTGCAGACTCCCCCTCCTCTGAGTCCCACCCCACGTCAGAGTCTGGAGAAACAATTTCAGTCATTTTCTTTGAGTTTGTCTGTTAACTTGATTATGCATTAAACATTTTATTGTGTAGCCATATTCAATTGATATGTTTTTCTGTTGGCAGCCAAATAAATGTTTAAGTGTGATTTACCGGGTGATTTAGATGAGAGTCTTAATTTCCCAGAGGGGAAAATGTTTAATGTGGTCTAACATTATGAAGTGGTCATCTGTGTTATCGTTCCCTGTTTTTGGTCCTAAATCAATCATAGCCTACCACAGAATGTGTGGAATGTTTGCTTTCCTCACAGCCACATAATACAGAATGTCCGTGTAGCCTACGCCAAATACAGGATGCACGAAACGTACAGTAGGCTACCTAAACTGTTGGAGCAATCAGACAAATGTAGGCTCGTACAAATAGCTTACCTTCCGAAGATGATTTTCTTTCCTCGCGTGGACCTCACCAACAAGCACATGCACCTCCGTCTCCGAAAAGTTTCTCTTCTTTCCGCGTTTTTCCATAAACGTATTTGTCTTTCCTATGCTCCACGCTATATTATGTCGGTTCCTTCCGGGGTATCCACGTTGTGCGCTGTCATAGTTTTGACCATATATGGTTGAATTTGGGCGTGGAGAGGGCGGAACACGGGGCGCGTGCGCGTACGCTCTCTTCTCCGCCACCGTCGGATTTTCTGTGGTGAATTTGGCGCAGCAGCGTGTACGCCATTTTTGATAGATCCGAAAAGCGTGTAAATATTCTCGTCGTACGCTACTTTTCGCATTTTCCTCGTTTTCGTCGTACGCCCTCTTTTACACCTGAATTTACACGCTCTTTGATAAATGAGGCCCCCGGAAGACTAAATTGCACGGAATGTAATACCTGTTTCCAATGTATTTATTGTTGTTTATTCACTGCTCACAAGTGGCATAATCAACTCCACGCACAACGGGTTCAGGGCTGGGATGGGAGTAATTCTCCAGCTCCGAGCGAAGACCCCTCCTCCTGCACCGCCTGCTGGGAAAGCATTGATTTGTGGGCCGCGGGGGTTAGTGCAGGGGCCGCCGGGCATAGATCTCCCGTCAGGCTAACGAGGCATATTGTGACAGCCCGCCAGTGGGGTGCAAAAGGACCCCGGCTAGTGGCGTGCTGTCAGGAGAGCAGAGGGTGTGGTTGCCAATCTCCCTCTGACACTAGCACCATTAAAGCCTTGCTACAGGCTAGGGGTCAAGATCCTCCCAGAGTTTCGATTAGCATTTCAGTGTTTATCTAAGAATTAACAAGTAGTCTGGCATCACCTGTGGATGCCATTAATGGTCCATTCCAGATGTCAACCAGCTGAGATAAGAAGCAGCTACCTGCATACGGTGTTGAGGATGGGTGAAGGAAGGGAGTGGGGAGGGATGGAATACAGTGGTAGTTGTTTGTCACATCCACGTTTGAGTGTTTACAAAAAAAAAGCATAAAAGTTATGATATCATGAAGGGAAATTGAAAACCTTGGACGGTTTTGGTTTTCAGTCAATGCTATTATGTTATCACCATGTTTGCTACACTTTGGAATTAATTAAAGATGTTTCTTTGTGTTCTCTGTTCTTCAACTGTGTTGGTTCCCCCACTCTCTTTTATCTGAAGGTCTTGGAACATGTGTAACAGGAAGCTACTAAAACCTTGGCATTCTAATAGAATAGCACGTTCTTGAAGAGGCCTATTGTGATAAAATGTATTATTTCATTCAGGGTATAAAAACATGACTTGACTGTGAGAATTGTTGGAGCTGTTCATGACCTTATTGATTCATGTCATTACTTTTGAATGACTGCTTATTTGCTTCTATACTGGTTCCCTGTCCCACAACAAATTGAACACAGAATGGGGCGGCAGTAGCTCAGGAGGTAGAACAGCTGTCTGGGAGTCAGAAGGGTTCCTGGTTCGATGTTGGCTCCTCACAGCAGCATGTCGAAGTGTCATTGGGGAACTCCAAAGTGCTCCCAATGAGCAGGCGTGTGAAAGTGTCTGTGAATGGGTAAATGAGACAGGCCATTGTCAAGCACTTTGGATTACAAAAAAATGCTACTTAAGTGCACTCCATTTACCATTTACTCCATTTGCAAAACCCTCCTGCTCACTTCCAAAGCCATCCACGATCCGTCTCTCTGACCCCCATGAATATGTTCCTTCACGCCCTCTCCAATCCCCTCACCAGCCCCCCGGCCCAACTCCACCAGGCCATCCAGCACCTGCACAGCACATCTGGAACCCCCTCCCCATCCACATCAGAATCTCAGACACCTTATCTACCTTTACACATGGACACTGAATTGTTTATACTAGCTTAAGGGATGCGAGGAAACTGTATCCACACTTATTCCATGAGGTACAGACGATATAGTCGGCCGTCAATACTTGAACCTAATTATTTTTCAAGGGTTAATTAAACAAAAGGAGGTTACATTAAGGGATTGGCGATTTAAGTGGTGACATGCTGACGCCCCTGTTTATTCATCCTGACCAATTTCTGAAGTCCCCACCTAACTCCTTAGTCCTTTAAGGGATTCATCTGAATCAGTCTACAGTATAGTGCTGCTCACCAGCACTATCCAGTGTGTGTGTGTGTGTGTGTGTGTTTGTGTGTGTGTGTGTGTGTGTGTGTGTGTGTATGTGTGTGTGTGTGTGTGTGTGTGTGTGTGTGTGTGACTCCTCACACCGAAAGGTCACCATAGTGCCTAGTGATGAATATGTCATTATCTCAGACAGTGTCTGTTTGAACCATTCTAATGAATGTCATGGCGGGACAGAATTAGAACACCTGTCACATACACAATCTGATAGGACCACAGTAGAGATAATTACCATCAGGCTCCTCAAAGACAGACAGTGGGCTAACCTTTCTCTCAAAGCGAGCAGAGAGGGCTAATGAATGCTTAATTGAAATATCAACTAATGGACTCTATAGACCTGACCTGAAACAAATTAATGCTTTTGTTTCACTATAATCAGGTGTTCATTCATCAACAATGACATCAGTTTGAAAGCCGATGAGAGATTACAAGATATCCAATAGGACCTTTAACAAAAAGAACGACGGCAATAATTAATCTTCTCATACAACTATGGTCCACTGAGTCACATGGATATATCATGAAGCTAGCTCCCGTATAATGCACAGAGGAAGGAAGCTTGAGTGAGAAACCAAGGTCTGGCTTGTAGTGAGCAAGGTCAATGAAGTTGTTGTTGTTGTTCCATTTGCAGGGTGCCCTTGTGCCGGCACCATGATTGGAATTTGTGAAGGAGAAATCCAAAAAAAATAAAAAAGATGAAGAAAAAAAAAACACCCATACATTCTCTGCCTCTCCTTCAGACTAGTGTGCCCAGTTGGAGTGCTTGTTTTGATGAGAAGGTGGGAGTGTGTGTCTAAACAAGGTGCAACAGACTCTTTCTCTGAGGGGGGAACAAATCATGCCGTCACACCTGGCCTTCGTATGGGAAGACTAGTGGGGTGCAAATCTAAATCACTGAGTAAATGTGTACCTGTGTGAGGGCCCCCGCCGCTTCCGCTAGCCCCGCCCCCAAACTCTGACCCTCTTTCACTTCCTCGGTGAGCAAGCACATCTATCAAAATGAAAGACTGCCACGTTTCATTCGCGAACGTGCCGCTCTTTCAAATGGCTTGCCGGGGGGTGTGTGGGGGTGGGGGCAGCAGATTGGCCAGTCAGTCTTTTTAAGGACAGAGGTGGTGTAATGATAGCCCCTCCGTCACTAGCACTTCAAAGCCGGCGCACGTTAATCGTGGCCTGTGCTTGTTATTCAGGTTACCCTTCTCATTCGGGCTTTCGTGTCTGTCCACTCCCCTCTACTTCCTCCTCCCTCCCTCCGCTTCCACCTGCCCAGCCTCCCGGCTGTCCTGTCGATGGATGCATGAGATGCATGCGGCTGGGTGACAAGCAGATTAATAGTGCAGGGGATCAGTGCCCTAGGACACTCAAAGGAGAGTACACTAGCCATGGACCACCCCCCTATTACCCCCATTTGGTATGGCCCTGTGATACTCCCCTTACCCTGAGGTGACCGTTGGTAAAGGGAGGCGAGGGGAGACAAAGGGGCTCTGGTAGATTAATAGGTCTGTCTCTCTGTGCCCATTGGTGGCCCTGAGGGCAGGCGGATTCTGCGAAGCATGGCAGAACTGGATATTCCAGGTGAGAAAGTCATTACCGCCGTCTCCAGTCCACGCGGTAATGTGGGAGACCTAGAACCTAGTGGCTGTGACCTTGATGTAGTACACAAGACATACAGTACACTCCCTGTTCTAAATTGAAGTGTGTGTGTGGAAACTTCGAGGCACTGTTAACATGAGAACGATGGCAAAATATGACTAAGAGTTCACAAAAAAAACAAGATAGTGTTCTGAATGAGGCAAGCCAGTATCAAAAATGTCCAGCGCTAGTCCAGTAAAATAGCTTGGAAAAAAGGAGAGCTAACAGTAAAATCGATATATTTCAACTCACTGATCAACCTTTCAAAGGATGTAAGTTACAGAACATCAGTGAACTGGATACTAATAAGTCTTTAGAAGAGATCAGTAGAATAATCTCAGTTTGGGTTACGTGCTGGATGGGGAGCCAGAATGAAGGGATTATAAAATGTAATGTAATTCTGGGCTCAATATCAGAGCGCGTCCTGAAGCCAACAGGCCAGATCTTGATTATTCTCTGGTATTGTGTCCTCTAGACATACACTGGCATCTTAATACATCTGAGAGCCTCCTGCATGTGAACTGGCTTATTCCATTCATTCATAATACCATCAAGGTCAGAAATCCATGAGAATACTGCACGCAAACACACACACACACACATGCACACATGCACACACACACACACACACACACACTATGGGGTGTGATTCGTGCCAGCGTAACAAACACTCAGTGCTTTCGTCGCCTGCATTGCGTGTATAAAGGTACTTTGGCGAGCTGATTAATAGGCGTGCATATACGCACGCATTACGAGTCGCTCGCATTCTCAGAGGGTGACGTGTAAAAAGTACCGTGCCACTTTTGCACACATGCATGTAACGTTTGCACGCTCGTGTTAAGTCAGCGGGCACTAGAAGCTGCGAGCGGGGCTCATTTGTCCATATTGAATAAAAATTAAGAATATTTATTTGCACTCAATCAAATTCCAGGACCCTCCTTGCATAACTTTTCCTAGATATGTGTCGTTTTATCTCCACTATCGCTACATTTTCAAATAAGAGCGCGCATCATCAACTAGCTGTAGCATAGGGGTGCTGAGGATCAGCACCAAAACACGTAGGCTATAATAGTATAAGAATGTATTTTGTATTTTGACATACAGTAGGCTATGGCGCAAAAGGGATTGTGAGTGTAGGCTACACTAATTAGCCTACAATCAACTAGGATGGGCTCCATAGCCTAATGATTATCAATCCCAGCTGAACATTTGTTTTAAATTGCGAAGAAAGAGTCATTCAGATATTAGGCTTTATTAAAAACAAGTTGCTTAACATGTGCGAATTCCATTTATTGAGAATGCATTACCAATTGGCAAGGACGAGATTAGAACCAGCTATGATTTAAAGGCAACTGACCTTACACGTGCGGCCGCTAACACGTCTGCTGCGCTAGCAAGGCACTGGCACGTTTGACACGTCGCTATGCAATTTCTGCACACATTACAAGACATACGTACGTACGTACATCTATGATTTTACCAAACTGTCATGTGTAGTGTTGGTGTCGCATATGTGAGGCGCATCTAACCTGTAGTGTTGCCGTCACGCACACGATGCAATACGTGTAAACAGCATGTGCACAGCATCTGCGTTACAGGTACGTTACAGCTATGAGACGTCTGTCTCTCCATTGTTTGTCAATGGAAATTATACACGTGCGTTTAGACGTTTGATGTCATCGCGTCTTCTTAAGTAGGCGCAAGTCAAGCTTTTCAGTATGGTGTGCTGGCACTAATCACACCCCATACACACACACACACACACACACATATACACACACACACACGCAGGCATAGAGACACTACTGTACTGTACATCTGATGAACATTGAACTCACTTGCATATGCACAAGAGTGCAAACATCAACAATGACATCAGGAACACAGCTCTTCGATTTTAAGGATCTATCTGGATGCATGGTGTATTAAAAGCACTAGATAGAATTGTCCTTGTTCATCGTCCTCCATGACACCCCCCTGGGGATTAGGCCAGTGGGTGCCGAGCTGCACACGGTTGCTTCGCACCCCAGCCACAGCAGGCAGAAGCAACACCATTAGAGAATCCTACAGGTCTGCAGGAGCGCACAGGACAGGACGGACTGGACAGTATCACAAACACACACACACACACACACACACACACACACACACACACGCTGCCGTCTCATTACCTCGTAAACAGCCTTTTCCCTTCCCCTCTGCCTCAATCGCTCTTCTCTGTGATTACTGCGCTCAATAGAGGCGCAACGTAAAATTACTTATTGACTTGAACAGGAAAGGATATTTATAACATCAATGGCTAATTCCCCCAGGCCTCTGCATGCCAAAGCCGCCTGACAAGTTTATGTACCAGCCAATGTGGGGGTTACTGCTACTGTATAAAAGACACCATTTTTTTCCCCCACGACAGATTGACTGTGTTGCAAAATTGAAAATGTGGGCTGGGGCCAAGAAGGATGTCAGTGTAAAACAAAACAGAGCTCAATAGGAGGGGCATTTTTGTTGGAGAGAGCCAATAATAGCAAAATGAAACAAAATTGCACACACAGTATAGCGCAGACCAGCTGTTGTAATGATAGTCCATTATAGAATATCCTGCCTATGCCAATCCATCTGAACTCGCCATGAACGTTCTATCAAATCCTCTGGGGTTTCTGGGGGTCTGTTCTGTAATTGATTCCACTGCTGACTTGAAAGGAGACCAAACTTCCTCCCTGTCATGTTCAAGGCCAGCCCCTGCTCTGGTGCCCAGTGCATCCTGGGAAACACAAAGTTAGCCATGTCGCTAAGACCTAATCATCACGGTCCTCTTTAGTATGCCTTTGATCCAGCTTCACTAGATGATCACACGTCCAACCGAGTCATTGATCAAAGTGTGTGTATCAGAGAGAGAGATGGGAGAGCTGCTACGCCCCCCGCCTTCATTCTTCTTCCCCTTTTGGAGGGGAAATGTAACTCCTTAGTTCAGACACTCGCTGGGGGTGGACCCCCTTTAAACACCCCCTATCCACCTTAAGGGCACAGACATACAGTACTGTAATACAGTATATTACAATACAGGGGCGGCTGTAGCTCAGTTGGTAGAGCGAGTCGTTCAATGATCGAATGGACAGTAATTCGAATCCCAACTCCGACTGTCCACATGTCGATGTGTCCTTGAGCAAGACACCTTACCAAAAATTGCTCCCAATAAGCAGGTTAGCACCTTGCATGGCAGCTGCCGCCATTAGTGTGTGAATGTGTGTGTGAATGGGTGAATGAGAGGACATTGTAAAGCGCTTTGAGTGCCGCTAAGGTGGAAAAGTGCTATATAAATGCAGTCCATTTACCATTTATATTCATGCATTAGTCCTACCATCACTTCAAACCATTAAAGATGTATGTCTCTTGTTTGTATGAGAAAGAGTACACAGAGTAAGCCGAGTGTGAGAGTTTAGCTTTAAGTATAAATGCATGAGGAAAAGAAAAGAAAAAAAAGTTTTATTCTACTAAAACTATTAGGATTAAATAATGAAAAGGGTTGGATGCCAATGGTGCTCAAATAGAAGTATTGTATTCCTAACCTTGGTAAGTAGACCTTTAGCCCAGGGAATCTTTTTGTGAATTTTCTATCAAAGAGGGGCTATCTCATAGAGAGCTGGGTGACTGTGACTTCATACCACAACAATGAATAAGTAGAACAAAGTATCCTGGTAGAACCAGGGCCGGACTGGGTGAATATTTCAGGCCGGGAGATGTAGCCACAGTCAGGCCACGAGCTGAGCCGATGCGGTGAGATGCAACACCTTCAGTTTTGTTTTGTTGACGGGGGAGGGGGGGGGGGGGGGTGCTGCGCGATTTGTTGACGAGGGGAGGGCAGGCCATTCACTGTGGGCCAGGCCAGTTGGCGCGCCAGGCCACCGGGAAAGCTCCCGGTGCTCCTGATGGCCAGTCCGCCCCTGGGTAGAACGGTGATCCTTTCCAACTCATACGGCATTCAGAAACACTGCGTAGAGTAGGTTAAAGGATAGGAGAACGCCCCGAGTGCCCCGCCCACGGAGAACCTGAGAATAGAGCAAACTAGCCTGCTGATCACCGCCACACCTGGTCCACAGGGCTGGCATGGTCCACCTTTGCAGGGAGATGTGCTGGGCTATGCCCCAGCCCACGCACCCTGATCATCCCAGAGATGGAGGGGCACACCCCCTCAACAGCTGGGTGTCTGGCCCGGAACAGCTGCTGCTCTCTGCCTGGGAGCAATGAAGTACCGTGAGGGAAAAAATTAAAAAAATAAAAAAAAGTTGTCCGTCCCTCTTCCCCCTTTCACCTCATTTTGCCCCCGTCTGCTCGCCCCCTCACCTCACCTCCCCCCCGCCCCCCATCCCCAGGCTGAGTAGTCTCAGCACCATCACCTCAGAGACAGTGGAACCGTGGCAGCCAATGGCAAAGCTGCATTTACCTCAGCAGCTGTGGCTCCCTGACGGCTGCAATTACATCTATTAGCATGCTTAATTAACAGATTTGCTGGCAGGCCCATGCGGTGCGGCCATTATAGAGCTGGACTGACTCCTTTTTTGAGCCCAGGCACAAACCACAGGGCCCCAGCAATATAAAGCAAAGCCACTGCCCGGCAACTCGGGAAGGTGTGTAATTTGCAACAATGATGTGAAGCAATTGTCTGTATGTTTGGCTCTCTGCTGCCGGTTTCTCTCACAAAGGCAGCGACGTTTGCGTCTCGTTAACAATAAACTCTGGGTGCCATGTGTTTTATGCACACGGCTCGCGCACTCCCAGCAGTGCCTCTGAGGTGCCATGAGCCATTCATATCCGTCCAGCCGGATAAACACATAAACAAACATGGCAAGAGGAAGTAACAATCAGTGGCATGGCCCCACCGTGGTTCCACTAATGTAGGATGCTGGCAGAAATATCAAGTGAATACAGACACAAAATTCTATGGTGCCTCGAGCCAAAAATGCCCATCAGGCTCACCAACCGATTGTCATCTCTCTAGCTGGTGTAAAGATGGAAACAGCACACCCTGCAGTAGCGTGTGACTTTGTATCGTCAGTAATGGAGCCGGCGATGCCCGCTAACAGGTAAACACAGTGAGCCCAGACGCTGTCCCCTTGACGCCACTTCCTCATTAGACGGTCAGTTAACGACTCTTTAATGCACTCCAAATTACTCCTGCACATCACGGCCATAGGAGTGGGAGTCTGGACGCTTTGTGAAAAGGAACTATTTTTCAATTACCGGCCCCTCTATGTTTTCAACATCTTTGTTGTGGAATAACCTCCTTAACCCGGTTCTCTTCATTATTGTCAAGGTCCTAATACACTCTCACTCTTGCTGAAAGAATTCCAACTGTAGCGATTATATTGATCCTCACAGTGTAAGCATAGTCTAGTTTCAAAGAGGAGAATATCACATTGATGTACTGTAGTACATGTAGGCTACTGTAGCAGGTATGCCTTTAGAACCCTCAGGCCAAAGTGATAAAGCTGCATGGACAAACAGTGGATGTTCAACTTGTGGATGTTCAACAATAAAAAGACTGTCACAGCTATCCGGTTAACGGTACAGTGATTTTGAAAGAAAAGGAAAAAACTACTTAGATGTGGGCACCGGCACATCATACCCTTGATGTTTCCTCGTCTGGTAAAAATGTATCATGTTCTGTGGTGCTTAGCTTATTAAGATGTCATCTGTGCAAACATCACCGGTTTGGGCTAAATACCCCGGTGCCCCCCCCCTTCTGCGTGCAGCATGCCTCTATCCACCCTGACGCTCTTTAGCTGTCCATGGCTCTTTAGTGGCTGTCGTGGGCTGTGCAAAGTGCTTCGCAAACATATTGTGCTTTTTCACATAATTATGCTGGGGGGGGTTTCATTAAAATCGCAGGCGGGAGCGAGGGAGCTTCTCACCGGCAACACTGTCACATCCACTGCTCCACAGCTTTCAATCTAGACCCCACCTCGCTCGCTCTCTCTCTCTCTCTCTCTCTCTCTCTCTCTCTCTCTCTTTCTTTCTTTGCTGTCAATCATACACTGCATATAGGCCTTCATCATTGCTGTTGACAAACCGAGATGAACGCCGTGTTCTAAATGCTCAACTGCGTATTGCTTGGTATCATTTCAGTTCGATTGTGGCTTGAGGTCTTCTGGGGGGCGTTTTACATTAAACCAGTCAGTATGAATATGGGTTATTGTGTTTATTACATGCAATTGATTCTCATCATAAAGTACACATATGTTAATTAAGCTTGCAGCCACATAGTGACATGTTTGATATAGATGAACCATGTTAGTGTTTTTTTTTTATTGTTTGTATTTTTTTTGCACGTTATTATCCATTCATATCTTGCAACACTGTGTTTGTAATTGCATTCCATCCTTCTGAATTATGGAGGAAGCAATGGAAATGTACCATTCAATGTGATTATAGGCAGAGGGCACTAATCTAAATGCAATTATCCCTGGCATTAACTGGTTCTCTACTCTCTTGCCTTAAGCTCCTGCCTCTACACCACCCCCACCCCCCGCCCCAAAAGAAAAAAATATACACACTCAAGCACACACACACACAAACACACACACACACACACACACACACACACACACACACACACACACACACACACACACACAATGCTCCTATACCCCAGGGATGCTGACCTAAAGCCAGCGAAGACACCTAGGACTCTTGTGAGGAGGGTAATATAATTTCTTTGGCATCCTGTCGTTAATTAACAGTCCTGAGCTCTATGTAAATATTTGTGGCGACGGAACAGCAATTTGCATACAGAGTTAGTCTGGCTAATACAATAACCTAGCACACCAGTAGTGGACACAGCATTCCCAAATGGCCCCAAAGAATGATGGTAGTGTAGACGCCATATGTTACGGTGCTCCGTCTGCTGGAGCTAAATTGCAATATCACAGCAGGAAAGCAGATTTTGGAAGCGCTAAATGGTCACCCCCTGTAGGTTTACCTGATAATACTGTTAATTTCCCCTAATGTTCTGTTTAAATATTTTTTGTTTATAATCCAACAACATGTTATGTGAGAGATAAAACAGTCTGTACAATGTTTGGGTCAAGCAATATAGAGTATAACTCCACAGTAGTCCACAGAGGCCTTTTGTAGATACCCTCTTATGGAGTAATTGATGCAATGAAACCTAAATAAGACTCTAATCAATGGCTTTACAGTGTCTCTGGCAGATGGTCATATACAGTACAGACAAGATACAGAGACACCACGCCTATCTGATATATGACTAAATCATTACCTCTGAATTTATAGAGCCATACTTAGTTCGTTATGCATTGTCTCCTGCCCACCATGTGCTATAAGAGGATGGAGAACAGGCTGCAACCACCCACACTGATGCAATTACAGAGGTTTTCCCAGAAATATTGCCATGAGGTCAATAAACCATTCATGTAGGCATTACATCAATCAATCTGGCTTTAGATCACAGTTCAATTACTGCAGCAGTCACCTTAGTCACAAATGACATGTTAAATACTTTAGATAAGAAGCATCAAAGTACAAATATCTTGGTATTTGGCTTGATCATGAATTCACTTTCAAATATCATATACTGTAGATAACCTTGCCAGCAAGCTGCGTCAGAAGATTTGCTTCTTGTACAGAAACAAATCCTGCTTTTCCATGTTTTGCAGAATAAGAATTGTGGAAGCAACATTCTTATCTGTCTTGGATTATGGTGATGTGATTTATAGACATGCGTCGTCTTTAACGTAAAAGTCACTGGATTCAGTTCATCACTCCGCCCTTAGATGTTACAGGTGCTAAGGTGACTGCAGCCATTTAGTGTGACTTGAGGTGTTGAGCCGTGTAGGGCACAGGAATGACCGCCAGGCACCACTGCCATGTTCAGCACACACCGTCAATAGTAAAAGCACACATCAGTCCCGATGGATGATAGCACTGATGTATCAGTAAATAGTGTGTGTGTGTGTGTGTGTGTGTGTGTGTGTGTGTGTGTGTGTGTGTGTGTGTGTGTGTGTGTGTGCGTGTGTGTGTGTGTGTATGTTTGTGTGTGTGTCTAGAAGAACCATAATCACAACACCAAGCACATACATAGTTGACATTGACTGGTGCCTTATCAGCTTACTCATTCAGTTTGAATAGTATGCATGTG